>NC_057811.1:348457348-348733178 GCF_018294505.1 Triticum aestivum
GCCGGCGGCGCGGGGTCGCGGTCGGGGCCACGTGGCGCTAGCGGATTGGACGGGGCGCGGCGGCGGACGCTGTCCGGCAGGGTACGGACGCGTCCGGCGGCGCGGAGGGATAGGGTTAGGGTTCGTCTGAGATTTCGTTTTTCGGGATGTCCACTCATTTATAGGTAGAGGGAGCTAGGAGACTCCAAATGAGGTGCGGTTTTCGCCCACACGATCGTGATCGAACGACCTAGAGCATGGAGGAGAGTTTGGTGGGCTTTGGGCTGGTTTTGAAGGGGGTTTTTGCTGGACAATCAAATGGACATTGCGGAGGCCCGGTTAACCGTTGGAGTACCAAACGGCCTCCGAATGGAACGAAACTTGACCGGTAGTCTCCGGGTGGTATATTAAGACCACTTGACAAGCCTCGGTCCATTCCGAGAAAGTTTGACACACGCACACGAAAGAAAACTAGAGGGGTGCACCGGAGGAGATAGGAGCGCCGGATTGGAAAACGGACAACGGGGAAAATGCTCGGATGCATGAGACGAACACGTATGCGAATGCAATGCACATGATGACATGATAAGAAAATGCATGACATGACAAAATACAAAACGAAAAACAAAACCCGACAACGGAGGGAAAACATATCACATAGCCGGAAATGGCAAGAGTCGGAGTTACAAATATGGCAAGTAACATGCGGGGTGTTACAAGACGTCTCTCCCAACCGTACATGTGTTGAACGTGGAGGTGCCGTCCGTTCGGCGCTAGGATCATCGGTGATTTGGATCACGACGAGTACGACTCCATCAACCCCGTTCTCTTGAACGCTTCCGCTCGCGATCTACAAGGGTATGTAGATGCACTCCTTCCCTCTCGTTGCTAGTAAACTCCATAGATCGATCTTGGTGATGCGTAGAAAATTTTAAATTTCTGCTACGATCCCCAACAGGGGTATCAGAGCCAGGTTTATGCGTAGTTTCTATGCACGAGTAGAACACAAGTTGTTGTGGGCGTTGATTTTGTAAATTTACTTGCCGTTACTAGTCTTATCTTGATTCGGCGGCATCGTGGGATGAAGCGGCCTGGACCGACCTTACACGTACGCTTACGTGAGACAGGTTCCACCGACTGACATGCACTAGTTGCATAAGGTGGCTAGCGGGTGTCTGTCTCTCCCACTTTAGTCGGATCGGATTCGATGAAAAGGGTCCTTATGAAGGGTAAATAGAAATTAGCATATCACGTTTTGGTTTTGGCGTAGGTAAGAATCGTTTTTGCTAGAAACCTATAGCAGCCACGTAAAAGTTTGCAACAACAATTAGTGGACGTCTAACTTGTTTTTGCAGAAAGTGTCATGTGATGTGATATGGCCAGAAGGATGTGATGAATGATATATGTGATTTATGAGATTGATCATGTTCTTGTAATAGGAATCACGACTTGCATGTCGATGAGTGTGACAACCGGCAGGAGCCTAGGAGTTGTCTTAATTTATTTATGACCTGCGTGTCAACTGAAACGCCATGTAATTACTTTACTTTATTGCTAACCGTTAGCCATAGTAGTAGAAGTAATAATTGGCAAGACAACTTCATGAAGACACGATGATGGAGATCATGATGATGGAGATCATGGTGTCATGCCGGTGACGATGATGAACATGGCGCCCCGAAGATGGAGATCAAAAGGAGCAAAATGATATTGGCCATATCATGTCATTATTTGATTGCATGTGATGTTTATCATGTTTTACATTTTATTTGCTTAGAACGACGGTAGCATAAATAAGATGATCCCTCGCTAAAATTTCAAGAAAGTGTTCCCCCTAACTGTGCACCATTGCGAAGGTTCGTTGTTACGAAGCACCACGTGATGATCGGGTGTGATAGGTTCTAATGTTCGCATACAACGGGTGTAAGCCAGATTTACACACGCAATACACTTAGGTTGACTTGACGAGCCTAGCATGTACAGACATGGCCTCGGAACACAAGAGACCGAAAGGTCGAACATGAGTCGTATAGCAGATACGATCAACGTAAAGATGTTCACCGATGATGACTAGTCCGTCTCACGTGATGATCGGACACGGCCTAGTTGACTCGGATCATGTAACACTTAGATGACTAGAGGGATGTCTGTCTGAGTGGGAGTTCGTTAATAATTTGATTAGATGAACTTTATTATCATGAACTTAGTCTAAAAATCTTTACAATATGTCTTGTAGATCAAATGGCCCACGCTAATGTTGCCCTCAACTTCAACGCGTTCCTAGAGAAAACCAAGCTGAAAGACGATGGTAGCAACTACACGGACTCGGTCCGTAACCTGAGGATTATCCTCATAGCTGCCAAGAAAGCATATGTCCTTGAAGCACCGCTAGGTGATGCACCTGTTTTCCTAGCAACTCAAGACGTTCTGAACGCCTGGCAGTCGCGTAGTGATGATTACTCCCTGGTTCAGTGCGGCATGCTTTACAGCTTAGAACCGGGGCTCCAAAAGCGTTTTGAGCAGCACGGAGCATATGAGATGTTCCAAGAGCTGAAAATGGTTTTCCAAGCTCATGCCCGGGTCAAGAGATATGAAGTCTCCGACAAGTTCTACAGTTGTAAGATGGAGGAGAATAGTTCTGTCAGCGAACACATACTCAAAATGTCTGGGTTGCACAACCGCTTGTCTCAGCTGGGAGTTAATCTCCCGGATGACGCGGTCGTTGACAGAATCCTTCAGTCGCTCCCACCTAGCTACAAGAGCTTTGTGATGAACTTCAATATGCAGGGGATGGAAAAGACCATTCCTGAGGTGTATTCAATGCTGAAATCAGCGGAGGTGGAGATCAAAAAGGAACATCAAGTGTTGATGGTGAATAAAACCACTAAGTTCAAGAAATGCAAGGGTAAGAAGAACTTCAAGAAAGATGGCAAGGGAGTTGCCGCGCCCGGTAAGCAAGCTGCCGGGAAGAAGACAAAGAATGGACCTAAGCCTGAGACTGTGTGCTTTTATTGCAAGGGAAACGGTCACTGGAAGCGGAATTGCCCCAAATACTTAGCGGATAGGAAGGCCGGCAATACCAAAGGTATATGTGATATACATGTTATTGATGTGTACCTAACCAGCGCTCGTAGTAGCTCCTGGGTATTTGATACCGGTGCGGTTGCTCATATTTGTAACTCAAAGCAGGAGCTGCGGAATAAGCGGAGACTGACGAAGGACGAGGTGACGATGTGCGTCGGGAATGGTTCCAAGGTCGATGTGATCGCCGTCGGCACGCTACCTCTACATTTACCTACGGGGTTAGTTTTAAACCTCAATAATTGTTATTTACTGCCAGCTTTGAGCATGAACATTGTATCTGGATCTCGTTTAATGCGAGATGGCTACTCATTTAAATCCGAGAATAATGGTTGTTCTATTTATATGAGAGATATGTTTTATGGTCATGCCCCGCTGGTCAATGGTTTATTCTTAATGAATCTCGAACGTGATGTTACACATATTCATAGTGTGAATACCAAGAAATGTAAGGTTGATAATGATAGTCCCACATACTTGTGGCACTGCCGCCTTGGTCACATTGGTGTCAAACGCATGAAGAAACTCCATGCAGATGGACTTTTGGAGTCTCTTGATTATGAATCATTTGACACGTGCGAACCATGCCTCATGGGCAAAATGACCAAGACTCTGTTCTCCAGAACAATGGAGCGAGCAACCAACTTATTGGAAATCATACATACTGATGTGTGCGGTCCAATGAGCGTTGAGGCTCGTGGTGGCTATCGTTATGTTCTCACCCTCACTGATTACTTGAGTAGATATGGGTATGTCTACTTCATGAAACACAAGTCTGAGACCTTTGAAAAGTTCAAGGAATTTCAGAGTGAGGTTGAGAATCAACATGACAGGAAAATAAAGTTCTTACGATCAGATCGTGGAGGGGAATATTTGAGTCACGAATTTGGCACACACTTAAGGAAATGTGGAATTGTTTCACAACTCACGCCGCCTGGAACACCTCAGCGTAATGGTGTGTCCGAATGTCGTAATCGCACTCTATTGGATATGGTGCGATCTATGATGTCTCTTACCGATCTACCGCTATCATTCTGGGGTTATGCTTTACACACTGCCGCATTCACTTTAAATAGGGCTCCGTCGAAATCCGTTGAGACGACACCGTGTGAATTATGGTTTGGAAAGAAACCTAAGCTGTCGTTTCTTAAAGTTTGGGGATGCGATGCTTATGTCAAGAAACTTCAACCTGAAAAGCTCGAACCCAAGTCGGAAAAATGCGTCTTCATAGGATACCCTAAGGAAACCATTGGGTATACCTTCTACCTCAGATCCGAAGGCAAGATCTTCGTTGCCAAGAACGGGTCCTTTCTAGAGAAAGAGTTTCTCTCGAAAGAAGTAAGTGGGAGGAAAGTGGAACTTGATGAGATGACCCCTCTCGAACCGTAAAGTAGCGCAGCACAAGAAAATGTTTCTGTGGTGCCTCCACCGACTAGAGAGGAAGTTAATGATGACGATCATGATCAAGTTACCACTGAACTTCATAGGTCCACAAGGACACGTTCCGCACCAGAGTGGTACGGCAACCCTGTCTTGGAAATCATGTTGTTGGACAACGGTGAACCTTCGAACTATGAAGAAGCAATGGCGGGTCCAGATTCCAACAAATGGCTTGAAGCCACGCAATCCGAGATAGGATCCATGTATGAAAACAAAGTGTGGACTTTGACAGACTTGCCCGATGATCGGCGAGCGATAGAAAATAAATGGATCTTTAAGAAGAAGACGGACGCGGATGGAAATGTTACCATCTATAAAGCTCGACTTGTCGCTAAGGGTTATCGACAAGTTCAAGGAGTTGACTACGATGAGACCTTCTCACCCGTAGCGAAGGTGAAGTCCGTCCGAATCATGGTAGCAATTGCTGCATTCTACGATTATGAAATATGGCAAATGGACGTCAAAACGGCATTCCTTAACGGCTTCCTTAAGGAAGAATTGTATATGATGCAGCCGGAAGGTTTTGTCGATCCTAAGAATGCTGACAAAGTATGCAAGCTCCAACACTCAATCTATGGGTTGGTGCAGGCATCTCGGAGTTGGAAAATTCGATTTGATGAGATGATCAAAGCGTTTGGCTTTACACAGACTTATGGAGAAGCCTTTGTTTACAAGAAAGTGAGTGGGAGCTCTGTAGCATTTCTCATATTATATGTGGATGACATACTATTGATGGGAAATGATATAGAATTATTGGAAAGTATAAAGGCCTACTTTAATAAGTGTTTTTCAATGAAGGACCTTGGAGAAGCTGCTTAGATATTAGGCATCAAGATCTATAGAGATAGATCGAGACGCCTCATAGGTCTTTCACAAAGCACATACCTTGACAAGATATTGAAGAAGTTCAATATGGATCAGTCCAAGAAGGGGTTCTTGCCTGTATTGCAAGGTGTGAGATTGAGCACGGCTCAATGCCCGACCACGGCAGAAGATAGAGAAAAGATGAGTGTCGTCCCCTATGCCTCGGCCATAGGGTCTATTATGTATGCCATGCTGTGTACCAGACCTGATGTAAACCTTGCCGTGATTTTGGTAGGAAGGTACCAAAGTAATCCCGGCATGGAACACTGGACAGCGGTCAAGAACATCCTGAAGTACCTGAAAAGGACTAAGGATATGTTTCTCATTTATGGAGGTGACGAAGAGCTCGTCGTAAAGGGTTACGTCGATGCTAGCTTCGACACAGATCTGGATGACTCTAAGTCACAAACCGGATACGTGTATATTTTGAATGGTGGGGCAGTCAGCTGGTGCAGTTGCAAGCAAAGCGTCGTGGCGGGATCTACATGTGAAGCGGAGTACATGGCAGCCTCAGAGGCAGCACATGAAGCAATCTGGATGAAGGAGTTCATTGCCGACCTAGGAGTTATTCCCAATGCATCGAGGCCGATGACTCTCTTCTGTGACAACACTGGAGCTATTGCCCTTGCCAAGGAGCCCAGGTTTCACAAGAAGACCAGGCACATCAAGCGTCGCTTCAACTCCATTCATGAAAATGTTCAAAATTGAGACATAGATATTTGTAAAGTGCATACGGATTTGAATGTCGCAGATCCGTTGACTAAACCTCTTCCACGGGCAAAACATGATCAACACTAGAACTCTATGGGTGTACAATTTATCACAATGTAACTAGATTATTGACTCTAGTGCAAGTGGGAGACTGTTGGAAATATGCCCTAGAGGCAATAATAAAAATGGTTATTATTATATTTCCTTGTTCATGATAATTGTCTATTGTTCATGCTATAATTGTGTTATCCGGAAATCGTAATACATGTGTGAACTCATAGACCATAACATGTCCCTAGTGAGCCTCTAGTTGACTAGCTCGTTGATCAATAGATGGTTACGGTTTCCTGACCATGGACATTGGATGTCATTGATAACGGGATCACATCATTAGGAGAATGATGTGATGGACAAGACCCAATCCTAAGCATAGCACTAGATCGTGTAGTTCGTTTGCTGAAGCTTTTCTAATGTCAAGTATCATTTCCTTATACCATGAGATCGTGCAACTCCCGGATACTGTAGGAATGCTTTGGGTGTACCAAACGTCACAACGTAACTGGGTGGCCATAAAGGTGCACTACAGGTATCTCCGAAAGTGTCTGTTGAGTTGGCTCGGATCGAGACTGGGATTTGTCACTCCGTATGACGGAGAGGTATCTCTGGGCCCACTCGGTATTGCATCATCATAATGAGCTCAATGTGACTAAGTAGTTAGTCACGGGATCATGCATTACAGAACGAGTAAAGTGACTTGCCGGTAACGAGATTGAACGAGGTATTGGGATACCGACGATCGAATCTCGGGCAAGTAACGTACCGATTGACAAAGGGAATTGTATACGGGATTACTTGAATCCTCGACATCGTGGTTCATCCGATGAGATCATCGAGGAGCATGTGGGAGCCAACATGGGTATCCAGATCCCGCTGTTGGTTATTGACCGGAGAGTCGTCTCGGTCATGTCTGCGTGTCTCCCGAACCCGTAGGGTCTACACACTTAAGGTTCGGTAACGCTAGGGTTGTAGAGATATTAGTATGCAGTAACCCGAAAGTTGTTCGGAGTCCCGGATGAGATCCCGGACATCACGAGGAGTTCCGGAATGGTCCGGAGGTGAAGATTTGTATATAGGAAGTCCAGTTTCGGCCACCGGGAAAGTTTCGGGGTCACCGGTATTGTACCGGGACCACCGGAAGGGTCCCGGGGTCCACCGGGTGGGGCCACCTATCCCGGAGGGCCCCATGGGCTGAAGTGGGAAGGGAACCAGCCCCTGGTGGGCTGGTGTGCCCCCCATGGGCCTCCCCCTGCGCCTAGGGTTGGAAACCCTGGGGGTGGGGGGCGCCCCACCTGACTTGGGGGGCAAGTCCCCCCTTGGCCCCCCCCCCTTGAGATGGGACCTCCAGGGGCCGGCGCCCCCCCAGGGCCCCTATATAAAGGGGGGAGGGAGGGCTGCGCACCCAAGCCCCTGGCGCCTCCCTCTCCCCCCGTAACACCTCTCCCTCTCGCTGAGCTTGGCGAAGCCCTGCCGAGATCCCCGCTGCTTCCACCACCACGCCGTCATGCTGCTGGATCTCCATCAACCTCTCCTTCCCCCTTACTAGATAAAGAAGGAGGAGACGTCTCTCCCAACCGTACGTGTGTTGAACGTGGAGGTGCCGTCCGTTCGGCGCTAGGATCATCGGTGATTTGGATCACGACGAGTACGACTCCATCAACCCCGTTCTCTTGAACACTTCCGCTCGCGATCTACAAGGGTATGTAGATGCACTCCTTCCCTCTCGTTGCTAGTAAACTCCATAGTTTGATCTTGGTGATGCGTAGAAAATTTTAAATTTCTGCTACGATCCCCAACAATAATGATGTATGCCTGAGGAAAACATACGCAAGTAAACATTGGTTGAAAGGTACACCCGAAATATGGGTTGGGTTGCACGGCCAATGTCAGAATGGTGATCCAATAATCAATAGTCTAAGAATGAACGGCCAACCATTAACTTCAATGCAACAGGGTTGCTTGAATTACGGAGTCCAAGCAGCATCGTTCACTTGTCGATATTCCCAGTTAGGCAATACGGGGATCAAGAAAGAATGGTGCTTGTGAGAAGTATCATTACACCAAGAATTCTTAAGAGGTGGAGCAATCCTCACAACATCCTTGACATAAAAGATAGTAATACTTCAAGGTAGAACATAACATAATTCGGATAACAAGGAACTCAAGGTATAACACAAAACAAGAACAAGTTTTGTGTTGGAGGGAATGCAAGAATGTTGTCGATGTTAATACCAATCATCGAGGGGAAAGGATGGTATTTCTCATCAAGAATTCGATAGATATCTTGGAAGACCACAGAATGTTGATGATGATCCTGACACATTTGTCAAGAGGTTTCGAGAAGATGTAACTGATCGGCGATGACATCAAGTCAACGGAATGATGAAGCAAAAAGGTTATTGGAATCATGGGTACGACACAAACTCGAAATCAAGCTTGCTGTTCAAGGACAAACGATATAACGAGGAAGATCGATTGTAAGATTAGCTCACCGTCGAAATTTGTGCTCCGGGAAGGACCAAGTAGCACAGTTAAAATTTAGCATGATAAAGATATACCCGATCAGGCTTGGGATGACTTGAAGGTTTATTAAACTCGTAAGTAAAGAAGATTACTAAGAGTTGTTTAATCGCGATGCGGACTCGGTTCAGTTATCAGTGTCTTTGAGTGTTTAGTAACTCAGAGCCCGTGAAAAATTGGAATCAGTGAGAATGTAGTACTTGATGAAGAGCTCATAAGAAGTTATGTTGTTCCATGATAATCTCGAGATACCAGAGGGTAATACTCGAAGGCAGATCAGAATAGAAACTGAACTGGAGTGTTGACTTGCAAAAGCAGATACTTTAATCTTGTCATAATAGACGAGGCAATGGAATGGTTTCCTTTCAGAGGTATTGAATAAGGTTAGCATGGTCGAAACCATAAATGCAAGGGATCCAATTTACTACACCGGAAGAATTATTCGAATGATTAAATATTCTTGCAAGAAGCTTTCATGATAAGTTCCACATCGTGTCCGTGGGCATGAACACAAAGGTTCAAGGTCGACTCCCACTTCTCCAATGCATGACCATTCATTCACTCCTCACTTTCGAAGAAGTTGTAGTGTTGAAATTTTATCTGGCAAAATACCAGAAGAGTATGACTTGTGAAAACCTTCGGGTTCATACGGTTTTTAGGGAAGGTATAGGTTCAATCCATCGGGGCATCTTAGAAACATAAACCTCAAACTTTAAGAGTAAAATCACCAGCTCAAAAGTAGAGTATGGTTATCAAGCAGAGGATACAAATTACCAAAGGCATTATATATCCATGGAAATGATCACAAGGTTATTGACTATGAAGGACACTGTCGGATAATAACCCAACCAGGGGTCTTGTGGTCTACAACGGAGCTGATGCGAGTATCGGTACTCTATCAGAGGAAGAAGGAACGAAAGGGCATCGGACTATAAAAACAACTGAGTAATTCAAAGCTCAAATGCAAAGGAATTATCATTTCCAAATCAAGGGATCAGAAGCCAATGGTCTGATTAAGAATGGATAAGTTGAATAGACTTAGGGGTACAACCGACGACAATTTGATTGGTCGATAACCAGTTCACGTTCCAAATGACGTCTGAGCCGGAAGGATGAATTCTAGGCTCTGATTGAGGATTGCGAGCATCCGCAACAAATTGAATCAACGGACTCAAAATGATAATGACAAGAGATGCCAATAAGATTACGAGACTTAAGATTAATCATAATGCAAGTAAGCAAGAATTTCAAGAGCAAAAAGGCTCCTGAGGATTTTCGGAAGATCGAATGGTATTTTGAACACTTTTGTGAAATACTTGAATCAACTGGGGGTGAGCAGATACTCGGTAAGTGCGAGAATTATCCGTAGGGGTATTCAGGTGACAAAGAACAGCAAGGCAGTAAGCTCAAAGGATTCTCGGAACAACAGAGAGAATTTCAGGGTATCTTGTAATAACAAGATCAACTGGGGAACATTGTATGAATGGCGAGTATACGTGGTTATCCATAGGAGTTTATCGATGGAAGGGAATTGCAAAAGCGATGAACACAAGTTCTCGGGTTAACAGCGGAGAGTGTCTTCAGGGTCCTCACGTGCAGCAGACGATCATCAGTAATAAGGGGCTCTCCAGGTGAAAGTGATAAAGAGATCCTAATGTTAGAATTAGCAAAATTCATTGAATCCGAATAGAAGAGAGATCAGAGTCCCAGAGTATAGACAAGGAGTAAAAGATCCTAATACCACCCAATGGCGACGTGGGCCCGTAAGCCACACAGCCATGTTAGTAAAAGTTTTTCAATGACTAGACTCAACTTCAGCCAAGGAGTTTGGAAGGGGGATTCCTACAGGCAGTTGGCTCTGATACCAACTTGCAACACCCCCGATTTGATCATACACTAATCATGCACGCAAATGTGTACGATCAAGATCAGGGACTCACGGGAAGATATCACAACACAACTCTACAACATAAATAAGTCATACAAGCATCATAATACAAGCCAGGGGCCTCGAGGGCTCAAATACAAGTGCTCGATCATAGACGAGTCAGCGGAAGCAACAATATCTGAGTACAGACATAAGTTATACAAGTTTGCCTTAAGAAGGCTAGCACAAACTGGGATACAGATCGAAAGAGGCGCAGGCCTCCTGCCTGGGATCCTCCTCACTACTCCTGGTCGTCGTCAGGGGGCTGCACATAGTAGTAGGCACCTCCGGGGTAGTAGGAGTCGTCATCGACGCTGGCGTCTGGCTCCTGGGCTCCAGCATCTGGTTGTGACAACCAGGTAGAAGGGAAAGTGGGAAAAGAGGGGGAAAAGCAACCGTGAGTACTCATCCAAATTACTCGCAAGCAAGGAGCTACACTACATATGCATGGGTATATGTGTAAAGGGCCATATCGGTGGACTGAACTGCAGAATGCTAGAATAAGAGGGGGATAGCTAATCCTGTCGAAGACTACGCTTCTGGCCACCTCCATCTTGCAGCATGTAGAAGAGAGTAGACGGTAAGTTCACCAAGTAGCATCGCATAGCATAATCCTACCCGGCGATCCCCTCCTCGTCGCCCTGTTAGAGAGCGATCACCGGGTTATATCTGGCACTTGGAAGGGTGTGTTTTATTAAGTATCCGGTTCTAGTTGTCATAAGGTCAAGGTACAACTCCGGGTCGTCCTTTTACCGAGGGACACGGCTATTCGAATAGATAAACTTCCCTTCAGGGGTGCACCACATAACCCAACACGCTCGATCCCATTTGGCCGGACACACTTTCCTGGGTCATGCCCGGCCTCGTAAGATCAACACGTCGCAGCCCCACCTAGGCACAACAGAGAGGTCAGCATGCCGGTCTAAATCCTATGGCGCAGGGATCTGGGCCCATCGCCCATTGCACACCTGCACGTTGCGAGGGCGGCCGGAAGCAGACATAGCCTAGCAGGCGTTCCAGTCCAATCCGGCGGGCGCCGCTCCGTCGCTGACGTCAAGAAGGCTTCGGCTGATACCACGACGTCGAGTGCCCATAACTGTTCCCGCGTAGTTGGTTAGTGCGTATAGACCAAATGGCCATACTCAGATCAAATACCAAGATCTCGTTAAGCGTGTTATTTTTAAGTATCCGTGGACGCCGACCAGGGCCAGGCCCACCTCTCTCCTAGGTGGTCTCAACCTGCCCTGTCGCTCCACCACAAAGTAACAGTCGAGGGCCGTCAGGAACCCAGGCCCACCTCTACCGGGATGGAGCCACCTGTCCTTTCAGCCCCCTCATCAGAATCACTTGCGGGTACTCAACGAGCTGACCCGACTTTAGTCACCACATGTGTCATGTATATAAAGTATATAGTATATACCCGTGATCACCTCCCTAGTGATCACGGCCCGATAGTATAGCATGGCAGACGGACAAGAGTGTAGGGCCACTGATGGAACACTAGTATCCTATACTAAGCAGTAGGATAGCAGGTAAGGGTAACAACTGTAGCAACAATGACAGGCTATGCAGCAGAATAGGATTAACCGAAAGCAGTAACATGCTACACTCTTCTAATGCAAGCAGTATAGAGAAGAATAGGCGATATCTGGTGATCAAGGGGGGGCTTGCCTGATTGCTCTGGCAAGAAGGAGGGGTCGTCAACAGCGTAGTCAGACGGGGCACCAGCAGCGGCGTCGTTCTCATAGTCTACCGGAGAGAAGAGGGGGGAAGAAACAATAAATATGGAGCAAACAAAGCATCACAAAACATAATGAGGTAATACGCGGTGCTAGGTATGCCCTAACGCGGTATTAGGTTATACCGGCGAAGGGGGGAAACATCCGGGAAAGTATTCCCGGTGTTTCGCGTTTTCGGGCTAATGAACCGGAGGGGGGAAGTTGCGTGTTCACCATGCTAGGGATGTGTGGCGTACAAACGCGCTGCATATCCGGATTCGTCTCGTCGTTCTGAGCAACTTTCATGTAGAAAGTATTTTCATCTGAGCTTCGGTTTATTTTACATGATTTTCTAAAGTTTTAAATCATTTCAAGTATTTATTTAATTAATTTAATTCCACATTATCCAGAATAGTGCATGCTGACGTTAGCATGACATCAGCATGACATCAGCAGTCAACAGAGGTGTTGACTGGGTCAATCTGACGTGCGGGACCCACCTGTCATACTCTGCTTAGGTTAATTAGGATTTAACTAAACTAATTGCTATTTAATTAAACTAACTAGTTAATTAGATTAATTAAATAGGATTAATTAACTTAATTAATTTGTTAATTAATTTTATTAATTAATTTTTATTTTTATTTATTTATTATTATTTTAAAAAAACGTTCTGGGCGGGCCCCCTTTGTCATAGGCCCTGGGGGAGGTTAACGGGCACTAGGCATCGGGCACCCGGGCGTGGTTACGGGCGCCGGGCGTGCAGGCCCGAGGCCACCAGGGGGGCGCCGGCCTCGACGGTGGCCGGAGCAGTATGGCGAAACGGCGGCGAGGACGGACGGTGGGGGCGACGCGCGCAGCGCGATGTAGCGGGGAGGCAGAGCTCGCGCAGCTTCGGGCGCGGTTGTGGCGGGCTGAGGCGTGGCCAAACCCGGTCAGGGGGGGCGACGGTGAGCAGGCTTGGCCGATGCGAGGGAGAGGGGAGGACGCGGGGCATGGCGCAGGGCTCGGGCGGCTCCGAGCGGCGTGGCAACTGGCAAGGGAGTAGGACGGGCGGGGCTTGCGGCCCAGGCACGGCGCGGGGAAGGGTGTCGCGGCCCCGGGGCGCGCGAGCGCTACGGCGCGGGCATGCGCGTCCAGGAGCACGGGCGCGGCGACGTGAGCGCGCGAGACGAGGCAGGCGCGTGCTGGGGCGCGCGGAGGTGCCGGAGCACGGCGACGACGTTCTTGGGCGCGGGCGAAGTGGTAGCCGGGCGCGGGGACTGTGGGGACAGAGGGGAATAGGGGGCAGCTCATGGTGTGGTGTAGGGGTTCGGGCAGCAGGGGTTGAGGAGGAAGTCGGAGACGACCGGGCGACGGGGAGGCGAGCGGCCATCCGGCGGGGTGGCTCCGGCGAGGTGGCCATCCGGGCGGCGGCGACGGAGTTTGTTTGATGTTTGACAATATTTAAATTTTGAATTTGAAAGTTTCGAACCAATGCGAGATTAGCAACAGTAATCGAGGTGACGTGGCATCATTAGCAGAGGTTCACTGTAGCTTAAATATCCGGGCGTCACATTCGCCAACACCTTCCTCAACCCTACCGGAGCCGCTTCGCCGACACCATCCTCAACCCTACCGGAGTAGCTTCACCTATACCATTCTCAACCCCACTGAGGCCGCTTTGCCAACGCCCAAGTCCACGGCCTCAGATCCGCTTGGTCGCACCCTCGTCCAACCTACCAGAGCAGCTTCTGACACCCCGTCCATGGCCGCAGATCCGCATCGTTGACACCATCCTGATTCCAACCACCTGAGCAGCTTCACCGACACCCTCGTCCACGGCCTCAGACCCGCTTCGCCCACACCGTAGTCCGCCGTACCAGAGCCGCTCCACAAACACCCTACTCCATGGTTCTAGATCTCCTTACCGGACCCCGACTCCAGCGCAACGTCATCACCCTTGACGTTTCTAATCTGATTCACACCGTCTCACAAGATGCCAAGCACCCGCCGCGGGCTAGGTACTTGTCACCTTTAAACTCGTCCAGCATCCGATGTACTTCAAATATACTAACAGGTCGTTGTTACATGTTATGCAGCTGGCAAGAACTACAAGGACGATGTTTCTTCTGCATCTAACAGCTTGACGAACCAAGATCCTGGAGTGAGGCATTGCTATGATCTTGTAAGTGTGTCTCTCTCTTGTATTGTTGTGTGCCTGCCAGCGTGCTTTGCTAGGATTTTTGACCAGTAATCCTTTTGTGCAGACAATGATTTCCACTACTGGCTGCTAAATTAGAGATGTAGATGTCATACATGATACTCCCTCTGTTAGTAAAGATAAGTCTTTCTAAAGATTCAACTATAGACTACATACAGAGCAAAATGAGTGAATCTACACTCGAAAATGCATCTATATACATTTGTATGTGGTCCATAGTGGAATCTCTACAAAGACATATATTTAGGAACAGAGGTTGTACATTACAAAAAATCGTAGGTGGCATGTAGGAATTCCAGTGGACTGCATTAGGCTCCCTTAGAGTGCCTGCTAGTCCAGTACACAGAGTCATGACTAGTTTATGGTACGCACACAATCGTTAATTGGTGGTTTAAATATCCGCAAGGGATATGCAATGTATTATCATGTAGAGATATCTCAAAATAGTCGTGCCAACTTGCAGATGGGGTGCTGCAATGAAAAAGTACAAGATTTCTTAGTACAAGATGTATGTGGCAATTTTATGGAACATGATAACCCACAAGTATAGGGGATCGCAACAGTTTTCGAGGGTAGAGTATTCAACCCAAATTTATTGATTCGACACAAGGGGAGCCAAAGAATATTCTCAAGTATTAGCAACTAAGTTGTCAATTCAACCACACCTGGATAACTTAATATCAGCAGCAAAGTATTTAGTAGCAAAGTAATATGATAGTCGTGGTAACGGTAACAAAAGTAACGGTAGCAAAAGTAATATTTTTGGTGTTTTGTAGTGATTGTAACAGTAGCAACGGAAAAGTAAATAAGCAGAGAACAATATGTGAAAAGCTCGTAGGCATTGGATCGGTGATGGAGAATTATGCCGGATGCGGTTCATCATGTAACAATCATAACATAGGGTGACACAGAACTAGCTCCAATTCATCAATATAATGTAGGCATGTATTCTGAATATAGTCATACGTGCTTACGGAAAAGAACTTGCATGACATCTTTTGTCCTACCCTCCCGTGGCAGCGGGGTCCTAATGGAAACTAAGGGATATTAAGGACTCCTTTTAATAGAGTACCGGAACAAAGCATTAACACATAGTGAATACATGAACTTCTCAAACTATGGTCATCACCGGGAGTGGTCCTGACTATTGTCACTTCGGGGTTGCCGGATCATAACACATAGTAGGTGACTATATACTTGCAAGATAGGATCAAGAACTCACATATATTCATGAAAACATAATAGGTTCAGATCTGAAATCATGGCACTCGGGCCCTAGTGACAAGCATTAAGCATAGCAAAGTCATAGCAACATCAATCTCAGAACATAGTGGATACTAGGGATCAAACCCTAACAAAACTAACTTGATTACATGATAGATCTCATCCAACCCATCACCGTCCAGCAAGCCTACGATGGAATTACTCACGCACAGCGGTGAGCATCATGAAATTGGTGATGGAGGATGGTTGATGATGACGATGGCGACGAGTCCCCCTCTCCGGAGCCCCGAACGGACTCCAGATCAGCCCTCCCGAGAGGTTTTAGGGCTTGGCGGCGGCTCTGTATCGTAAAACGCAATGAATCCTTCTCCCTGATTTTTCTCTCCCCGAAAGTGAATATATGGAGTTGGAGTTGAGGTCGGTGGAGCGTCAGGGGGCCCACGAGGTAGGGGGCGCGCCCCCCACCCTCGTGGACAGGGTGTGGGCCCCCTAACGTGGATTTTTTTCCAGTATTTTTCTTATTTTCCAAATAGATGTTCCGTGGAGTTTTAGGTCATTCCGAGAACTTTTGTTTATGCACATAAATAACACCATGGAAAGTCTACTGAAAACAGCGTCAGTCCGGGTTAGTTCCATTCAAATCATGCAAGTTAGAGTCCAAAACAAGGGCAAAAGTGTTTGGAAAAGTAGATACGACGGAGACGTATCAACTCCCCCAAGCTTAAACCTTTGCTTGTCCTCAAGCAATTCAGTTGACAAACTGAAAGTGATAAAGAAAAACTTTTACAAACTCTGTTTGCTCTTGCTGTTGTAAATATGTAAAGCCAGCATTCAAGTTTTCAGCAAAGATTATGACTAACCACATTCGCAATAACTCTTAAGTCTCATGTTTACTCATATCAATGGCATAATCAACTAGCGAGCGATAATAATAAATCTCGGATGACAACACTTTCTCAAAACAATCATGATATGATATAACAAGATGGTATCTCGCTAGCCCTTTCTGAGACCGCAAAACATAAATGCAGAGCACCTTTAAAGATCAAGGACTGACTAAACATTGTAATTCATGGTAAAAGAGATCCATTCATAGTCATACCCAATATAAATTAATAGTAATGGATGCAAATGACAGCAGTGCTCTCCAGCTGGTGCTTTTTAATAAGAGGGTGATGACTCAACATAAAAGTAAATAGATAGGCCCTTCGCAGAGGGAAGCAGGGATTTGTAGAGGTGCCAGAGCTCGATTTTGAAATAGAGATAAATAATATTTTGAGCGGTATACTTTCATTGTCAACATAACAACCAAGAGATGGCGATATCTTCCATGCTACACACATTATAGGCGGTTCCCAAACAAAATGGTAAAGTTTATACTCCCCCTCCACCAACAAGAATCAATCCATGGCTTGCTCGAAACAACGAGTGCCTCCAACTAACAACAGTCCCGGGGGAGTTTTGTTTGCAATTATTTCAATTTGGTTTGCTTAAAGCATGGGACTGGGCATCCCGGTGACCAGCCATTTTCTCGTGAGTGAGGAGCGGAGTCCACCCCTCTTGAGAATAACCCGCCTAACATGGAAGATACAGACATCCCTAGTTGATACATGAGCTATTTGAGCATACAAAATAGAATTTCATTTGAAGATTTAGAGTTTGGCACATACAAATTTACTTGGAACGGCAGGTAGATACCCCATATAGGAAGGTATGGTGGACTCATATGGAATAACTTTGGGGTTTAAGGGATTGGATGCACAAGCAGTATTCCCGCTTAGTACAAGTGAAGGCTAGCAAAAGACTGGGAAGCGACCAACTAGAGAGCGACAACAGTCATGAACATGCATTAAAATTAATGAACATTGAGTGCAAGCATGAGTAGGATATAATCCACCATGAACATAAATATCATGAAGGCTATGTTGATTTGTTTCAACTACATGCGTGAACATGTGCCAAGTCAAGCCACTTGAATCATTCAAAGGAGGATACCACCCTATCATACCACATCACAACCATTTTAATAGCATGTTGGCACGCAAGATAAACCATTATAAACTCCTAGCTAATTAAGCATGGCATAAGCAACTATAATCTCTAATTGTCATTGCAAACATGTTTATTCATAATAAGCTGAATCAGGAACGATGAACTAATCATATTTACAAAAACAAAAGAGGTCGAGTTCATACCAGCTTCTCTCATCTCAATCAGTCCATCATATATCGTTATAATTGCCTTTCACTTGCACGACCGAACGGTGTGAATAATAATAAGAGTGCACGTGCATTGGACTAAGCTGGAATCTGCAAGCATTCAATAAACAGGAGAAGACAAGGCAATATGGGCTCTTGGTTAAATCAACAATAATGCATATAAGAGCCACTTTAACAATTTCATCATGGTCTTCTCCTATCGACCCCCAAAGAAAAGAAAAGAAATAAAACTATTTACACGGGAAATCTCCCAACAAGCAAAAGAAGAACAAGAAATCTTTTTTGGTTTTCTTTTAATTAATACTACTACAAGCAAGAAAGTAAACTAGCTAAAAGCTAGTACTAATTTTTTGGTTTTTCTTAAAGTTTTTCAAACACACAAGAAGAAAACAGGAAAAAGAAAATAAACTAGCATGGACAGTACAATGAAAAAGTACGAGCACCGACAACTAGCATGAGTGTGTGAACATAAATGTAATGTTGGTGAGAAATACGTACTCCCCCAAGCTTAGGCTTTTGGCCTAAGTTGGTCTACTGCCACGGTTGGCCGGGCGGATATCCAAAGTTGTAGTTGGGGTCGTACTGAGATGCAGCAGTTATTACATCGTGGGCCGCAGCTTGGAGGCGAGCTATCTCAGCCCTCCTCTCGTACTCGTTCGCCTCCTCTGTGACGCCCCCGGTTTGACCGTACACTAATCATGCACGCAAATGTGTACGATCAAGATCAGGGACTCACGGGAAGATATCACAACACAACTCTAAAACATAAATAAGTCATACAAGCATCATAATACAAGCCAGGGGCCTCGAGGGCTCGAATACAAGTGCTCGATCATAGACGAGTCAGCGGAAGCAACAATATCTGAGTACAGACATAAGTTAAACAAGTTTGCCTTAAGAAGGCTAGCACAAACTGGGATACAGATCGAACGAGGCGCAGGCCTCCTGCCTGGGATCCTCCTAACTACTCCTGGTCGTCGTCAGCGGGCTGCACGTAGTAGTAGGCACCTCCAGTGTCGTAGGAGTCGTCGTCGACGGTGGCGTCTGGCTCCTGGACTCCAGCATCTGGTTGCGACAACCAGGTAGAAGGAAAGGGGGAAAAGAGGGAGAGAAGCAACCGTGAGTACTCATCCAAAGTACTCGCAAGCAAGGAGCTACACTACATATGCATGGGTATATGTGTAAAGGGCCATATCAGTGGACTGAACTGCAGAATGCCAGAATAAGAGGGGGATAGCTAATCCTGTCGAAGACTACGCTTCTGGCCATCTCCATCTTGCAGCATGTAGAAGAGAGTAGATTGAAGTCCTCCAAGTAGCATCGCATAGCATAATCCTACCCGGCGATCCCCTCCTCGTCGCCCTGTTAGAGAGCGATCACCGGGTTGTATCTGGCACTTGGGAGGGTGTATTTTATTCAGTATCCGGTTCTAGTTGTCATAAGGTCAAGGTACAACTCCGGGTCGTCCTTTTACCGAGGGACACGGCTATTCGAATAGATAAACTTCCCTGCAGGGGTGCACCACATAACCCAACACGCTCGATCCCATTTGGCCGGACACACTTTCCTGGGTCATGCCCGGCCTCGGAAGATCAACACGTCGCAGCCCCACCTAGGCTCAACAGAGAGGTCAACACGCCGGTCTAAATCCTATGCGCGCAGGGGTCTGGGCCCATCGCCCATTGCACACCTGCACGTTGCGAGGGCGGCCGGAAGCAGACCTAGCCTATTAGCGTTCCAGTCCAATCCGGCGCGCGCCGCTCCATCGCTGACGTCAAAAAGAGCTTCGGCTGATACCACGACGTCGAGTGCCCATAACTGTTCCCGCGTAGCTGGTTAGTGCGTATAGACCAAATGGCCAGACTCAGATCAAATACCAAGAACTCGTTAAGCGTGTTATGTTGAAGTAACCGCGGACGCCGTCCAGGGCCAGGCCCACCTCTCACCTAGGCGGTCTCAACCTGCCCTGTCGCTCCGCCACAAAGATCCACTTGCGGGTACTCCTACGAACCGACCCGACTTTAGTCATCACATGTGTCATGTATATAGTATATAAGTATATACCCGTGATCACCGCCCAAGTGATCACGGCCCGATAGTATAGCACAGCAGACGGACAAGAATGTGGGGCCACTGATGGAAAACTAGCATCCTATACTAAGCATGTAGGATTGCAGGTAAAGGTAACAACAGTAGAAGCAAGGACAGGCTATGCATCAGGATAGGATTAACGGAAAGCAGTAACATGCTACACTACTCTAATGCAAGCAGTATAGAGAAGAATAGGCGATATCTGGTGATCAAGGGGGGGGGGGCTTGCCTGGTTGCTCTGGCAAGTAGGAGGGGTCGTCAACTCCGTAGTCGAACTGGGCAGCAGCAGCGTCCGTCTCGTAGTCTACCGGAGAGAAGAGGGGGGAAGAAACAGTAAATACAATGCAAACATAAGCATGACGATGCGTGACATGACAATGAGCGGTGCTAGGTGTGCCCTAACGCGGCAGTAGGTGGTACCGGCGAAGGGGGGGAACATCCGGGAAAGTATTCCCGATGTTTCGCGTTTTTGGACAGACGGACCGGAGGGGGAAAGTTCCATGTTCGCTATGCTAGGAACGGGTGGCTGACAAACGGACTGCGTATTCGGATTCGTCTCGTCGTTCTGAGCAACTTTCATGTACAAAGTTTTTCCATCCGAGCTACGGTTTATTTTATATTAAATTTTAAAGATTTAAATCAGTTTTAGAATTTAATAAATTAATTTAATTTGAAATTTAATTAATGCATCAGCATGACATCAGCATGACGTCAGCAGTCAACGTTGACCGTTGACCTGGTCAACCTGACTGGTGGGTCCCACCTGTCAGGGACTGTTAGCTAATTAACTAATGTTTAATTAAATTAACTAATTAATTAGATTAATTTAAACAGGATTAATTAACTTAATTAATTAATTAATTAATTAAATTTATTTTTATTATTTGTTTTATTTATATATTTTTAGCGTTCTCTGGGCGTGGGGCCCATCTGTCATTGGCCCTAGGGGGTTCGGGCCCAGGGGCAGTGGCTCAGGGGCGCGAGGCCCCACCTGGCAGTGGCCCAGGGGCCACAGGCGGGCGCGGGCGAGGCGCGCGTGTGCGGCTCGGGCGAGGCCAGTGGCCAGGACGGCCTGCCGGCGGCGGGCACGGCCGCGCGTGGAGGGGGAGGGGCCGTGGCCGAGCCAGAAGGGCGCGAGCGCGTGCGCGCGTAGAGGGAGAGCGGGGTGGAGCGAAGGGGGCGCGGGGTGAGCAGGGGGCGGCCAAGCGCGAGGCGCGAACGGCGCGGGCGGGCGTCGAGCGCGGCAAGGACGGCGAGGCCGGGGTGGACGAGGGAGCAGCGGGACAACGCGGCGACGGGCGTGCACGGGGCGCAGGCGTGCGGTGGTCGCGACGACGAGCGCGCGCGCAGCACGGGAAGGCGGGCAGGCGCGAGGGAGAGGGGAGGAAGCGGGGCACGACGTAGGGCTCGGGTGGAGCTACGGGAGCACGCGGGCGAGCGAGTCCCGTCGAGGACGACTCCGGCGTGGGGTCAAAGAGGAAGATGAGGGTGGCGCTCACAGGGGTTGCAGGGGGCTGGGCAGCGGGGCTCGAGGTGGGGGACGGGGACGACGGCGACGAGGAGAAGCAGGCCGGTGGGGAGGAGGAGGCAGGCCGGCGAGGACGCGCTACGGCGAGGTCCAGGCGTCGGCGGTCGTCGCGGGGCGCGGTGGTCTCCTCCTCGATCCCGATCCAAATCGGGGGAGAGGGGGGAGATATTTCGTGGGGGGGGGAGTGTCGGTGGGGTACTGGGGGGAGTGGGGGAGGTTATGGCGGCGGGGTGGGCCGGCCTAGGTGGTGGCCTGGTGGGCCGAGGCCGTTCGGCCAAGTTGGGCCACGGCCCAGTGGGGGGGGGCTCCTTTTCCCTTTTTTTAGCTTTCTTTTATTTTTATTTATTTTCTTTTCTGTTTTACATCATTTTAAAATATTTAGGCATTTTCTAAAAATGTGTTTACTTCACCATAATTAACTATGCCTTATCTGGCACCCACCGAACATTTTTGTTTTGACTTTTGAAAACTTTGGGTGTTTGCCACTATTTAGAATTTAAATTTTGGAACGGTTTCGAATCATTGTGAGGTTAGCAACAGTAACAGAGGTGACGTGATGATTAGCGTGGGATTACTGTAGCATGATTATCCGGGCGTTACAAATCTCCTCCACTACAAGAAATCTCGTCCCGATATTTAGGAGGTAGATGGAAACAGTGCGGGGTATTCATCACGCAGGCGATCCTCGCGTTCCCAAGTGGCCTCATCTTCAGAATGGTGCGACCACTGGACTTTGAGAAACTTGATCGCCTTCTGACGTGTGCGGCGTTCAGCTTGGTCGAGAATGCGGACCGGATGCTCCTTATAGGAGAGGTCCTGCTGCAATTCGAGCACTTCATGATCCACTGCTCGGATTGGGTCCTTGAAGCAACGGCGGAGCTGTGACACATGGAACACATCGTGAACCTGAGAAAGGTTCGGCGGAAGCTCCAGTTGGTATGCCACTTTTCGACGCCTTTCGAGAATAGTGAATGGGCCAATATATCGAGGAGCTAGTTTGCCCTTGATTCCAAAGCGGTGAGCACCCTTCATTGGTGTGACTCGAAGATAAGCCTTTTCGCCAGGTTGATAGACCATGTCTTTATGATGACGGTCATACTGACTCTTCTGACGTGACTGAGCAGTCTTGAGATTCTCACGAATAATGCGGACTTGTTCTTCGGCATGTTGGATAATATCCGGACCGAAGAGTGGACGTTCCCCAGTTTCTGACCAGTTCAGAGGGGTTCGGCACTTTCGTCCATATAACACTTCGAAGGGGGCCATCTTCAGACTAGCTTGATAGCTATTATTATAAGAGAACTCAGCATACGGGAGAGATTCCTCCCATTTCTTGCCGAAGGAAATAACACAAGCTCGAAGCATGTCTTCGAGAACTTGGTTGACGCGTTCAACTTGCCCTTGCGACTGAGGATGAAACGCAGTACTGAATGACAGATGAGTTCCCATAGCTTCTTGGAAACTTGCCCAGAATCTTGAAGTGAATAAGCTGCCACGGTCTGAGCTGATAACCAATGGAATACCATGGAGTGAAACAATCCTGGACATATAGAGCGTTGCCAGCTGACTAGCAGTGATCGTTTCTTTGACCGCCAGGAAATGTGCAACTTTGGAAAGCCGGTCAATGACGACAAGAATAGCATCATTACCTTTCTGTGATTTGGGAAATCCAGTGACGAAGTCCATCTCAACATGGTCCCATTTCCATTCAGGAATAGAGATAGGTTGCAGAGTTCCAGCAGGCCTTTGATGTTCTGCTTTGATACGACGGCAAACGTCACACTCAGCAACATAACGAGCAATGTCTTGCTTCATATTAGACCACCAGAATCTCTGACGGATGTCTTGGTACATCTTTGTACTACCAGGATGGATACATAGAGGCGTATCATGAGCTTCTTTCATAACTTCCTGAGTCATATCCAGGTTTTTCTCTGCACATGGCACCACTAGGCGGCCCTTGAAGTACAAAGTGCCATCTTCAACAATAGTGAAGAATGAGGGCTTTCCTTCTGCGAGGTAGCGCTTAATCTTGTGCGCTTCAGAGTCATATCTCTGTATTCTCTTGATGGAGTCCAAGAGATCTGGTTCGACGGCCAGGGTATTGAGGGAACCCTGGGAAACAACACGGAGGTTCATCTTGCGAAACTCCTTAGGAGGGGGAGCGAGTGCACCCGGAGGAACAATATGGAGGTTCAGCTTCCTAAATTCTTCAACAAGCGAGGGCTGAACTTTGTGAACCTAGAGGTGGTTGCAGTAAGACTTGCGACTCAAGGCATCAGCCATTACATTAGCCTTGCCTGGCATATAGGAAATCCCCAAGTCAAAGTCTGCAACAAGCTCCATCCATCTCTGCTAACGGAGGTTCAGGTCTGGCTGAGTAAACAGATACTTCAGACTTTGGTGGTCAGTGAAGATCTCGCAACGATTACCGAGAAGGTAATGTCGCCACTGTTTCAGCGCATGAATGACAGCAGCAAGTTCGAGGTCGTGAACTGGGTAGTTCTCTTCGTGAGGGCGCAATTGCCGAGAGGCATAAGCAATCACTTTGCGGTCTTGCATTAGGACACAGCCTAATCCTTGACGGGAAGCGTCGCAGTAAATGACGAAGTCCTTCTTAGTATCAGGTGGAGCTAGAACTGGGGCAGAAGTCAACTTGTCTTTGAGTGCCTGGAAACTTTCCTGACATTTGTCTGTCCATTGGAACTTGACGCCCTTATGCAACAGGTTAGTCAGAGGCCTGGCGATCTTGGAGAACTTCTCGATGAATCGACGGCAATAGCTGGCGAGACCGAGAAAACTTCTTACTTGCTTAACGTTCTTGGGAGGAGTCCAATCAAGGATAGCCTGGACTCGTTCAGGGTTGACGGCAATACCATCCTTAGAGATGACATGCCCAAGATAGGTTACTTCGGGTAGCCAGAATTCACATTTGGAGAACTTGGCATATAGTTGATGCTCTCGTAGCTTTTCCAGCACAAGTCGAAGATGTTCAGCATGTTCTTCTTCGTTCTTGGAAAATACCAGGATATCATCCAGATAAACCACGACCAACTTGTCGAGGTAATCCATGAATATATAGTTCATCAGACGAGAGAAGGTGGCTGGAGCATTGGTTAAAGCGAAAGACATGACGGTGTACTCGTATGAACCATAGCGAGTCATGAAGGCGGTCTTTGGGATATCCTCTTCGCGAACACGGATCTGGTGGTAACCCAACCTCAAGTCGAGCTTAGAGAACACTGACGAACCCGCCAGTTGATCATACAGGTCATTGATCCGAGGAAGAGGGTATTTATTCTGAATGGTAGCTTGGTTTATAGGACGGTAGTCTTGAACTAATCGGTTTGTCCCATCCTTCTTCTTGACAAAGAGAGAAGGTGCTCCCCAAGGAGAGCAACTTGGGCGAATGAATCCTTTGCGAAGAGATTTGTCGATTTCCTCCTTAAGCTCAAGGAGTTCATGCGGCGGCATCTTGTAGGGTCGCTTGGCTATAGGAGTGGTGCCTGGTTTCAAGTCGATGATGAATTCAACAGCTCTAGCAGGGGGAATCCCTGGAAGTTCTTCAGGGAAGACGTCGAGGAATTCACGCACGACGGGAATGTTTTCAATGCCCTCGAGTGGTGCAGCGTTCAATGCATTCAATTCATAGAGCCTTGCCTCGGCATTTTGCACCAGATGAGGTCGGTAAGTAACTATTTCATCTGAAGGGTGTAGCAGATGGACGGTCTTAGTGGTGCAAACGATTGAAGCAGTATGCGCTTTTAACCAATTCATTCCCGGAATGAGATCAATGCTACAGGACTTCAGTACGATGGGAGAGACAAGAAATTCCAGTCCTTCGATTTCAATGGGGACGTCGTTGCAAATCATGGAGGTTCGACATTGGCCCGCAGGGGTGTGTACTAATAGTGAAGCATTCATGTCTTCGCTTCTAATGCCATGCATGAATGCAAAATCTTCTGACATGAATGAATGCGATGCACCTGTATCAA
Organism: Triticum aestivum; assembly: GCF_018294505.1. Lineage (NCBI taxonomy): Eukaryota > Viridiplantae > Streptophyta > Magnoliopsida > Poales > Poaceae > Triticum > Triticum aestivum. The sequence continues at coordinate 348,482,906 of NC_057811.1, forward strand.
ATAAAACGGATGCTGGTACTGAATTTACGAGGAGTGTACCCATCACAGTAGCAGGCTGGTCTTGAGCTTCGTTGAGATCAACGTGGTTGGCATGAACACGACCATAAGACTTGGCCTTGTTGCTGCGGGGCTGGTTGCTTCCATGGCCAGTTGCTGGAAGGGCTAGTTGATTCTGATTCTGGTTGCATTCTCTAGAACGGTGTCCTGGTTGACCACACCTGAAGCACAAACCATTATTGGGAGTGGGAACAGGAGCTTGGGGTGGTGGAGCTGGAAGTCTTGACTGCCTAGATGGTGGTGGGGGCAGACGAGATGCAGCATAGGTCTGCCTTGGGGCAGATGCATTTGGACGGTACATGTTGTTCGGGATCCATATCTTACGCTTCTGTGAGGGCGGGCCCGAAGATGAGCCCGTGTCACGGTTGCGCCTGTGAGAGCTCTGGTATTCCTGCAGACCAGTTTCGACATTGATGGCCTTGTTCACCAGGGTGGCAAAATCAGCAAAGTCATGCACTAGAAGTGCGAGCTTGATGTCAGCTTGAAGGCCATCACTGAACTTCTCCTGTCTGCGTGCATCAGTTGCAATGTCCTCTTCAGTATAGCGAGACAAGTCCAGAAACTCCCGCTGATAAGCTTCAACAGTTTTGTTGCCTTGGGTGAGGTTGCGGAACTCACGCTTCTTCCGGTCCATGACTCCCTGAGGAATGAAGCGGGCACGGAAAGCAGCTTGGAAGTCTGGCCAGGTGATGATTGTTCCAGCTGGCAGAGTATGCCTGTGGCTGTCCCACCATTGAGCTGCGGGTCCCTTCAGGAAGAAGGAAGCAAAGGTGACATAGCTGGCAGGAGCTACATTGGCAGACTCCATCTCATGGGTGATGTCACGGAGCCAGTCATCAGCATCCAGAGGCTGAGTTGAGCTGCGGTACACAGTTGGGTTCAGGCGCATGAAATCCTGCAGAGTTACTGGGGTTGGTTGCTGGTCCATATTGGGGCGAGGAAACTGAGCCATCATATTTTCCATGAATTGGCGGTTCAGTTCGAACTGTTGGATCATACCATCCATGTACTCAGGTGGTGGTGGGCATTGCCACCACTACCACGACCACCTGGTCTAACCATCCTGCTAATATATAACAGGGGTTCAGCATTGAGAAATTTGCAAAGACAAGGATCATTCATGATGAAACATGCATAATGAAAGGAGCACGATAAACATTGTAATTCATGGTAAAAGAGATCCATTCATAGTCATACCCAATATAAATTAATAGTAATGGATGCAAATGACAGCTGCGCTCTCCAGCTAGTGCTTTTTAATAAGAGGGTGATGACTCAACATAAAAGTAAGTAGATAGGCCCTTCGCAGAGGGAAGCAGGGATTTGTAGAGGTGCCAGAGCCCGCTTTTGAAATAGAGATAAATAATATTTTGAGCGGCATACTTTCATTGTCAATATAACAACCAAGAGATGGCGATATCTTCCATGCTACACACATTATAGGCGGTTCCCAAACAGAATGGTAAAGTTTATACTCCCCCTCCACCAACAAGCATCAATCCATGGCTTGCTCGAAACAACGAGTGCCTCCAACTAGCAACAGTCCCAGGGGGAGTTTTGTTTGCAATTATTTTGATTTAGTTTGCATAAAGCATGGGACTGGCGTTGACCAGCCATTTTCTCGTGAGTGAGGAGCGGAGTCCACTCCTCTTGAGAATAACCCGCCTAACATGGAAGATACGGATAGCCCTAGTTGATACATGAGCTATTCGACCATACAAAACAGAATTTCATTTGAAGGTTTGGAGTTTGGCACATACAAATTTACTTGGAACGGTAGGTAGATACCGCATATAGGAAGGTATAGTGGACTCATATGGAATAACTTTTGGGTTTAAGGAATTGGACGCACAAGCAGTATTCCCGCTTGGTACAAGTGAAGGCTAGCAAAAGACTGGGAAGCGACCAACTAGAGAGCGACAACAGTCATGAACATGCATTAAAATTAATAAACATTGAGTGCAAGCATGAGTAGGATATAATCCACCATGAACATAAATATCGTGAAGGCTATGTTGATTTTGTTTCAACTACATGCGTGAACATGTGCCAAGTCGAGTCACTTAAATCATTCAATGGAGGATACCACCCATCATACCACATCACAACCATTTTAATAGCATGTTGGCATGCAAGGTAAACCATTATAGCTCATAGCTAATTAAGCATGGCATAAGCAACTATAATCTCTAATTGTCATTGCAAACATGTTTATTCATAATAGGCTAAATCAGGAACGATGAACTAGTCATATTTACAAAAACAAGAGAGGTCGAGTTCATACCAGCTTCTCTCATCTCGATCAGTCCATCATATATCGTCATTATTGCCTTTCACTTGCACGACCGAACGAAGTGAATAATAATAAGAGTGCATGTGCATTGGACTAAGCTGGAATCTGCGAGCATTCAATAAACAGGAGAAGACAAGGCAATATGGACTCTTGGTTAAATCAACAATAATGCATATAAGAGCCACTTCAACAATTTAATCATGGTCTTCTCCTATCGACCCCCAAAGAAAAGAAAACAAATAAAACTATTTACACGGGAAAGCTCCCAACAAGCAAAAGAAGAACGAAAAATCTTTTTGGGTTTTCTTTTTAATTACTACTACTACAGCAAAAAAATTAAACTAACTAAGAGCTACACTAATTTTTTTAAGGTTTAACAAACACACAAGAAGAAAGCAAGAAAAAGAAAATAAACTATCATGGATATTACAGTGATAGAGTATGAGCACCGACATCTAGCAATGAGTGTGTGTGAACATAAATGTAATGTCGGAGAGAAATACGTACTCCCCCAAGCTTAGGCTTTTGGCCTAAGTTGGTTCATTGCCACGGATGGCCAGGCGGATATCCATAGTTGTAGCTGGGGTCGTACTGCGCTGCTGCAGTTATTGCCTCCTGAGCTGCAGTGTGGCGGCGAGCTGCCTCCGCCCTCCTCCCGTACTCATCTGCCTCCTCTCTGGTAATAACATATCTTCCTTTTGCCTGATAATCAAAGAAGGCAGGAGCAGGGAGAGTAATACGGACAGCACGACGTCTGTCAAAGATTAAGAGATACCGGAGAGGTGATTCATTCCTCTCGACAAACTGGTGGTGAACCATAGCATTAAAGTCTAAATAAGTAGGAGGCAACTCAATATCATCCTCACGTATGTCCACACCAAGAAAATCAGCTAAGCGGGTTGCATAAATTCCTCCAAAGAAATCTCCATTAAATCTATTATTATGCAACCTACGTGCAACAATGGCTCCCAAGTTATAATATTTGTCTCCTAACACAGCACTCCTAAGAATACTGAGAGCAGGGACACACATGTGACATGCTTCATCTTTACCATTTATGCACCTACCTATGAAGAGAGCAAAATAATGTATAGCAGGAAAAATGAATGCTCCCTATGGTAGCTGGCGCTATATCTCTAGATTCCCCCACAGTTATACTAGCAAGAAAATTTCTAAATTCAGATTTGCGGGGTTCACTAGCACTACCCCATTGTGGAAGTTTGCAAGCAGTGGTAAAATCCTCTAAGTCCATCGTATAAGAGTTTTCATAAAGATCAAACAGGACAGTTGGAGAATTACGTGAAGATGAAAATTCAAACCTCCTCACAAATGAACTAGTGAGATAGTGGTATTGGCGGCACTTCTCTGCCTCAAAGCTCACAAGATCAGCGTTACGCAAATATGCGTTAAATTCTTCCTTGATTCCCGCTTGATCCATAAAGTTCTCTGAAGGCCATTCACAAGGCCGCACTAGAGCGTCCCTTGGTGGCTCATTGTCAGCATCACGCATTGCAAGCCTGGGACCTTGCTTCCTTGAAGAACCACCTTGGAGCATTTTCCTAAGCATATTTCTTCCTCTCAAAAATTTCTGAAATTTTTAGTAACTTCAAATAAAAGTGAACCAAGCTCAATAAAATTGATAGCAACTACTCCTACAAGTGCCTAGAGCCTATATCATGCATTAGAACTACTTGGAACCATATAAATTTGACATGCAAGCTCAAGAACATGGTCACCTAGGCAGCACAAATTTGCAATGAATAAAGCACTAGAGCAAAAACTAACTGGACCAATGGAGGAGTCACATACCAAGGAACAATCTCCCCAAGTAGTTTTGTGAGAGGTGCTTTGAGCAAGGAGATCAAAAATCGCAGCAAAATGAGCTAGAACTCGTGCTTGAGCTGGATGGTGATTTTTTTTGAAGGAAGAAGAAGTGTGTGGGTGCAGGAATAAGTGGAGGGGAGCCACCATGGGCCCACGAGGCAGGGGGCGCGCCCGGGGGATAGGGCGTGCCCTCCACCCTCGTGGCCAGGTGCTTGCCCCTCCTGTTGTGTTCTCAGTGCCAGATATTCTCAAATATTCCAGAAAAAATCATATTCCATTTTCAGGGCATTTGGAGAACTTTTATTTTCGGGGTATTTTTTTATTGCACGGATAAATTAGAAAACAGCCAGAGAAATACTATTTTTACTTTATTTCAACTAAATAACAGAAAGTAGAGAGAGGGTACAGAAGGTTGTGCTTCTAGTTTCATCCATCTCATGCTCATCAAAAGGAATCCACTAACAAGGTTGATCAAGTCTTGTTAACAAACTCATTCCGAATAACAAGGAACCGGAGAAATTTCGAATAACACTATGTTACCTCAACGGGGATATGCACATCCCCAATAATAAGAATATCATATTTCTTCTTGACAGTAGGAAGAGGAAATTCAAAACCTCCAAAAATAATCGATGGAATTTTTCCAATAGAATTGATACTGTGGACTTGAGGTTGTTTCCTCGGAAAGTGTACCGTATGCTCATTACCATTAACATGAAAAGTGACATTGCCTTTGTTGCAATCAATAACAGCCCCTGCAGTATTCAAAAAGGGTCTTCCAAGAATAATAGACATACTATCGTCCTCGGGAATATCAAGAATAACAAAGTCCGTTAAAATAGTAACGTTTGCAACGACAACAGGCACATCCTCACAAATACCGACAGGTATAGCAGTTGATTTATCAGCCATTTGCAAAGATATTTCAGTAGGTGTCAACTTATTCAAATCAAGTCTACGGTATAAAGAGAGAGGCATAACACTAACACCGGCTCCAAGATCACACAAAGCTGTTTTAACATAGTTTCTTTTAATGGAGCATGGTATAGTTGGTACCCCTGGATCTCCTAGTTTCTTTGGTATTCCACCCTTAAAAGTATAATTAGCAAGCTTGGTGGAAATTTCAGCTTACAGTATCTTTCTCTTATTTGTAACAATATCTTTCATATACTTAGCATAAGGATTCATTTTGAGCATATCAGTTAATTGCATACGCAAAAAGATAGGTCTAATCATTTCAGCAAAGCGCTCAAAATCCTCATCATCCTTTTTCTTGGATGGTTTGGGAGGAAAAGGCATGGGTTTCTGAACCCATGGTTCTCTTTCTTTACCGTGCTTCCTAGCAACAAAGTCTCTCTTATCATAACGCTGATTCTTTGATTGTGGGTTATCAAGATCAACAGCAGGTTCAATCTCTACATCATTATCATTACTAGGTTGAGCATCATCATTAACATTTTCACTAGGTTCATGTTCATTACCAGATTGTGTTTCAGCATCAGAAATAGATATATCATTTGGATTCTCAGGTGGTTCAGCAATAGGTTCACTAGAAGCATGGAAAGTCCTATCATTTTTCTTTTTCTTACTTTTAGAAGGACTAGGTGCATCAATATTATTTCTCTGAGAATCTTGTTCAATTCTCTTAGGGTGGCCTTCAGGATACAAAGGTTCCTGAGTCATTCTACCGGTTCTAGTAGCCACTCTAACAGCATAATCATTATTCTTACTATTTAATTCATTGAGCAAATCATTTTGAGCTTTAAGTACTTGTTCGACTTGAGTGGTAACCATAGAAGCATGTTTAGTAATGAGTTTAAGTTCACCTTTAACTCTAGACATATAATCACCCAAGTATTCAAGCGTATCGGAATTGTATTTCAATTGTCTACCAAAATAAGCATTGAAGTTTTCTTGTTTGACAATAAAATTATCAAACTCTTCTAAGCATTGTCTAGCAGACTTATAGTGAGGAATATCACCTTCATCAAATCTATAGAGAGAATTTACCTTTACTACATGTGTCGGGTTATCAAGACCATGAGTTTCTTCAATAGGTGATGGATTAAGATCATATATTTCTTCAAAAGGCGGTAAACTAAGACCATGTATTTCTTCAATATGAGGTAAATTCTTAACATCTTCAGCTTTAATACCCTTTTCTTTCATAGATTTCTTTGCCTCTTGCATATCTTCAGGACTGAGAAATAGAACACCTCTCTTCTTCGGAGTTGTTTTAGGAATAGGCTCAGGAATTGGCTCAGGAAGTGTCCAATTATTTTCATTTGTCAACATATTATTCAATAGAATTTCAGCTTCATCCGGTGTTCTTTCCCTGAAAATAGAACCAGCACAACTATCCAGGTAATCTCTGGAAGCATCGGTTAGTCCATTATAAAAGATATCAAGTATTTCATTTTTCTTAAGGGGATGGTCAAGCAAAGCATTAAGTAATCGGGGAAGCCTCCCCCAAGCTTGTGGGAGACTCTCTTCTTCAATTTGCACAAAATTATATATATATCCCTCAAAGCAGCTTGTTTCTTATGAGCAGGGAAATATTTGGCAGAGAAGTAATAAATCATATCCTAGGGACTACGCACACAACCAGGATCAAGAGAATTAAACCATATCTTAGCATCACCCTTTAATGAGAACGGAAATATTTTAAGGATATAAAAGTAGCGAGTTCTCTCATCATTAGTGAACAGGGTGGCTATATCATTTAATTTAGTAAGATGTGCCACAACAGTTTCAGATTCATAGCCATGAAAAGGATCAGATTCAACCAAAGTAATTATATCAGGATCAATAGAGAATTCATAATCCTTATCAGTAACACAATTAGGTGAAGCAGCAAAAGCAGGATCGGGTTTCATTCTAGCATTAAGAGATTGCTGCTTCCATTTAGCTAATAATTTCTTAACATCATATCTATCTTTGCAGGCAAAAATTTCGTTAGCAATTGCTTCATCCATAACATAGCCCTCAGGCACAAAAGGTAATTCATATTTATTAGGGGGAGAGTCTTCATCATCACTTTCATCAATATTATCAACAATTTCATTCTCTCTAGCCCTAGCAAGTTGTTCATCAAGAAATTCACCAAGTGGCACAGTAGTATCAAGCATAGAAGTAGTTTCATCATAAGTATCATGCATAGCAGAAGTGGCATCATCAATAACATGCGACATATCAGAACGAATAGCAGAAGCAGGTTTAGGTGTCGCAAGCTTACTCAAAATAGAAGGTGAATCAAGTGCAGAGCTAGATGGCAGTTCCTTACCTCCCCTCGTAGTTGAGGGATAAATTGTTGTCTTAGCGTCTTTCAAGTTCTTCATAGTGACCAGCAGATATAAATCCCAAGTGACTCAAAGAATAGAGCTATGCTCCCCGGCAACGGCGCCAGAAAATAGTCTTGATAACCCACAAGTATAGGGGATCGCAACAGTTTTCAAGGGTAGAGTATTCAACCCAAATTTATTGATTCGACACAAGGGGAGCCAAAGAATATTCTCAAGTATTAGAAACTGAGTTGTCAATTCAGCCACACCTGGATAACTTAATATCTGCAGCAAAGTATTTAGTAGCAAAGTAATATGATAGTGGTGGTAACGGTAACAAAAGTAACGGTAGCAAAAGTGATATTTTTGGTGTTTTGTAGTGATTGTAACAGTAGCAACGGAAAAGTAAATAAGCAGAGAACAATATGTGAAAAGCTCGTAGGCATTGGATCGGTGATGGAGAATTATGCCGGATGCGGTTCATCATGTAACAATCATAACATAGGGTGACACAGAACTAGCTCCAATTCATCAATATAATGTAGGCATGTATTCCGAATATAGTCATACGTGCTTATGGAAAAGAACTTGCATGACATCTTTTGTCCTACCCTCCCGTGGCAGCGGGGTCCTAATGGAAACTAAGGGATATTAAGGCCTCCTTTTAATAGAGTACCGGAACAAAGCATTAACACATAGTGAATACATGAACTCCTCAAACTATGGTCATCACCGGGAGTGGTCCTGACTATTGTCACTTCGGGGTTGCCGGATCATAACACATAGTAGGTGACTATAGACTTGCAAGATAGGATCAAGAACTCACATATATTCATGAAAACATAATAGGTTCAGATCTGAAATCATGGCACTCGGGCCCTAGTGACAAGCATTAAGCATAGCAAAGTCATAGCAACATCAATCTCAGAACATAGTGGATACTAGGGATCAAACCCTAACAAAACTAACTCGATTACATGATAGATCTCATCCAACCCATCACCGTCCAGCATGCCTACGATGGAATTACTCATGCACGGTGGTGAGCATCATGAAATTGGTGATGGAGGATGGTTGATGATGACGATGGCGACGAATCCCCCTCTTCGGAGCCCCGAACGGACTCCAGATCAGCCCTCCCGAGAGGTTTTAGGGCTTGGTGGCGGCTTCATATCGTAAAACGCAATGAATCCTTCTCCCTGATTTTTTTCTCCCCGAAAGTGAATATATGGAGTTGGAGTTGAGGTCGGTGGAGCGTCAGGGGGCCCACGAGGTAGGGGGCACGCCCTAGGGGGGCAGGCGTGCCCCCCACCCTCGTGGACAGGGTGTGGGCCCCCTGACGTGGATTTTTCTTCCAGTATTTTTCTTATTTTCCAAATAGATGTTCCGTGGAGTTTCAGGTCATTCCGAGAACTTTTGTTTCTGCACATAAATAACACCATGGAAAGTCTGCTGAAAACAGCGTCAGTCCGGGTTAGTTCCATTCAAATCATGCAAGTTAGAGTCCAAAACAAGGGCAAAAGTGTTTGGAAAAGTAGATACGACGGAGACATATCAGAACATCGCAAAAAAGGAGAGGCAGCGGTGAGCCTATACAATGTGCTACGGTAGGTCACTCCATTGCAATCATGGTGACATGTTATTTTTATGTCAGTGTTGTTGGCCAGGGTTCTTAGGGACAGTTATTTCGAGTTATCCTAAGAAAATAAGCACCTTTGAATATAAGCTCTAGATAATAAGCCAACCAGTTCTTTTCATTGCCTACCTTTTCAGTGTGGTATGATCGGTGAAAAGTATAGATTGCATTATAGTTTGTCATTTTGCTGCCCATATGAAAATTAATTTGACTTACAAACATCATAAATTTAACCTAGTGCAGTAATTAATATGATAGGAAAATAGACCATCAATATTTTTTAGAATGCAAATACAAAGATACCATCTACTTGGCACAATCTACTTTGGTCAATGTCTTCCATAGAGAGCACATTGCCTAATTTAAATAAATAACGCATTGCCTAAATTTAAATGAAGAACCATTATTTATCAAAATTCGATGGTCCAAGTGGTTGGTTATTATCATATAGCAACACCACCTGAAAGCATCATATAGTAGCAGCAGCTCATAGCAACTCATCATACAGCAGCAGCTAGCAATTCACCATATACCAGTAGCAGCTCATAGCAATTCATCATATAGCAGCAGCAGGAGCAGCTCATAGCAATTCATCATATAGCAGCAGCAGGAGCAGCTTATACCAACTCATCATATAGCTGCAGCAGCTCATAGCAATTCATCATATAGCAGCAGCAGCTCATAGCAATTCATCATATAACAGCAGCAGGAGCAGCTCATAGCAATGCATCATATAGCAGCAGCAGCTCATACCAATGCATCATATAGCAGCAGCAGCTCATACAATTCATCGTATAGCGGATCAGAATGAAAATTTGGCAAAAAAAATCATAGGAGATCCTCACCTTGTTGGATGAGCTCATCCTTCAACAGCACCTCAAGGCCACGGCCTGGGAGGAGGGGAGGGGGAACGAGGTGCCTTCTGTCGGAGTGGGGCACCGGTCGTAGTTGTGCGGCAACCGCCGGAGTAGTGCGATGGACAGACCATAGCGGAGCAGCTGCTGGAGACCATGAGAAAGAGGGGCGACGCCAGAGGGAGGCGCAGCCGGGGAGATTTGGCCCTACCCACCGGCCATATGTAGCCTAGCTGGACAGAGCATCGTCGAGGAGCAGGCCAAAAGGGACCAGTGGCGGTTGCTCACTCGAGGAACCCTAGCGCTGCAGGCAGGGGATCGAGGTAGAGGGAAAGGGGAGAGGAGATGCAAGCGGGCAGGGCAATGAACACTTGCGTGTTTGTTTTTACTTGAGGGCCAGGTGTGATGCGGGCGTGAGTAGTGGCATTTTGAGTGTAATATAGGCAGACAAAAGAGTAATTTCGCTATACCCCTTCCCTTCAATTTTTAGTGAGCTTCTACCCGAAGCACCCCCCATAGAGAAATAAGTTTAAGCCCAAACCCATAACTCAAAAATGAGTTCTTTACATCTTTTATGGCTTATTTTGACAATAAGCTGTGAAAGGGCGGAATAGAATTGGCCCTAACCTGCAATTCAATTGTGCGTGCAATGATGAATCACTCATGCCTGCTATAGTGTACATTTAGGCATCATACATGGCATAACCTAATACATGTGCATTTCATTATAGAATCTGAAATATGCAATGTTTATGTTAGTTCATATGGTGCACATGATGTTTAAATGCCCCTTAAATCTGGTCAGTCAAGTGATGGTCTTTAAACCTCCTTCTATGCTTCTTTTCTTGATATGTAATTTAGTGTTCTGCTAGATTTGCTCACACATCAGTTCCATTGCTTGTTTGTTATCAGCCATCCCTACTAGGACTATTTGCTTTGACTACTTAATGTTCTTGACCTAATAGAGCCTGTCAACGATTTAAACACTAAGGGCTGTTGTAGTGGGGGCTTGTATAACTCATAGGTGACATAAAGGTTTGGCTGTACACTAAAGTAGGCTCTCCAAGAGTACCTGGAGGTCCAGTTCGAAGGTATGCATAGTTTTTACACAACGCACACATAGTAAATTCTCATTTCATTGTGTGCAAGAGATGTGGCATGTTTCATTATGTGGTGTTGTTTTGTTATAAACTCATCCTTTGGTGTTGTTCACAGACTGGAAACTACGCATATTTATCTTCCAAGGAGACCAGTAACTAGTTTGTGTCACCTTGCAGAGGGGTGCAATGAAGATAAGATTAAGGATTTCCAAGTACATGTTAGGAAGGAGCCTTGCAAGAGAAGGAGGAGCAGCGTTGAGCCTGTTTAACCAGTTATGGTAAGTCACTGTATTACAATTACCAGGACATCCTATTTGTCTGACATTGTGCTTGCATAGGGTTATTCACCTGTAACCCAGTCATTGGGCCATTGATTAAAACTCCCTCCGCTCACTACTATATGATGTTCTAACTTTTTTGTAAATCAGATGTATGTAAACACATTTTAATGTGCCTGTTCACTCATTACGGATGTAGTTTACTTTTAAATATCTAAAACATCTTATAGTAGTGAACAGTGTGAAATTGCTTCCTAGTATGGTAGAGTTCTTAATGTCATAAATGTCATAACCAAATGCATATTCACATCATTAGCCTCCCTATCATTACTAGGATCTTGATTACATACTAGTCGAGATACTTCATAGGGGGAAAACAATATTACATTACTTGTTCCTTTATATAGTAAATGTAGCTAGGCCATGGATGTTATTGAGGCGTGCCTGTATGCATGCTGCCAACTCAATTGCTTGTTTGTTTCAGGCATAGTTAAATTGCTCTTTTCAATTGCTTTATTTGTCCTCGGTTAATGAGATGCCCAAACAATGATGCCTGATGTACGGTACTTGTATAACTATTAGTTGACATAATTAAAGGCCTTACCATTTAATTACTCTGGCGAAGTGTGCCTCAAGCTTTGAAGTCTATTAACCAACTATTACTGCATGAGGCTCACAATCTAGTTTATACGAGGCTAATGATTGCATAGTTTTGCTTGCTGTAGTAGGTTTGTATGAATCCTTCTGTTGTTTATTATGCTCCCTAAGACCGTTCTGGAACATGGCACACAATGTTCCAGCTACTTAATTGAGCTACAGAATGGCCAATTGGTTGCTTACTTATACGCATGATATATATTTGTAACCTGACTGTGTTTTGGATTTGGCCCCAACATCACGCTCCTCTGGTGAGCTAAGAGAGATTTCTCTATGCGGGCTGCACATACTACCATTTTTATAATTTTTAAAATATCACCTGCTTATGCTTCATGACGTGTAACATTATTGTTAGTCCTGTTTTTTCATGTACAAGATAATCTGTCTTGCTCGCTTCACTGTTGTAACTATATTTTTGCCCTAGTCATGTGTACTTATAGAAACATTTCAGGATGAAGTGACATCAACACAAAGATCTCAGAGCAGTGCGGCATGACCGTTACCAAATGATTATGGATTGGAATTGGAATGTGCTGATGTTCTTGAGCATCAACTAGAAGTGGCAAGACAACGTGTATATGATTCTCAACATGTAATCAAAATGTTGAGGCTCGAGTTGCAAGTATTAGATGCAGGAGTCAAAAAAATGAAACAAGACACTGAGGTAACCACAAAGGAATTGGAGATTTTGCAGACTGAAACTTGTGCTATCTGAATCCGGTCAATCCTATTTTTTGAAGAGATTATAGTTCAAATGGTAAGTTTTGTTGATGCGCGTCCATGATGTATGAGATTTATTTGCCAAGTGTATGTAGTTTGTTGTTTCTGCATGCTTTTTCTATCACTGGTGATGAACTATAATGCCCAGTGGATATAATTTGTTGTAAATTCTTTATTGTATAGTGTAGGATTATTCTTCATTTCTATGCCTTAGTCTCTCTAATCTCTATTGTATAGTGTAGGTTTTTTAGAGGCGATAATATAGAGTAGGATAATTCTTTGTATATGCTATGTTGTTGAAACGGGGCCAACACGCCCAAACATCACTTGGATGCCATCCGAACGAACAAACATGTGTTGTCAAAGCGGGCCTTAATTGGGCTGGTCAACTAATATTTAGTGTATCCCAATCGATGTGACCCACCGTAACAACGGCTCTGAGCAGGCCATTAACAGGCCGAAAGCTCGATAGGGTCGTATAAATGGAAACGGCCCGCGGGCCTCTAGCAGGTCGAAATAAATGTCAGTTTTGTCTCAGCCCTTTTACTTGACGGGCCAGTAAGAGGACCAAAGTGTTTTGGGCCAAAAGAGGCCCAATTTACGAATCAGGTTTTTAATAGGCCGAAAGTCTCGTCGGGCTAAATCCCTGCTTAACGTGGGCTGCTAATGAACCCAAAATCAGGTGGTGTTGGGGAACGTAGTAATTTCAAAAAAATTCCTACGCACACGCAAGATCATGGTGATGCATAGCAACAAGAGGGGAGAGTGTTGTCCACGTACCCTCGTAGACCGACAGCGGAAGCGTTATCACAACACGGTTGATGTAGTCGTACGTCTTCACGATCCGACCGATCAAGTACCGAACGCACGGCACCTCCGAGTTCTACACACGTTCAGCTCGATGACGTCCCTCGAACTCCGATCCAGCCGAGTGTTGAGGGAGAGTTTCATCAGCACGACGGCGTGGTGACGATGATGATGTTCCACCGACGCAGGGCTTCGCCTAAGCTCCGCAACGGTATTATCGAGGTGTAATATGGTGGAGGGGGGCACCGCACACGGCTAAGAGATCTCAAGCATCAATTGTTGTGCCTCTGGGGTGCCCCCCTGCCCCCGTATATAAAGGAGCAAGGGAGGAGGAGGCCGGCCCTAGGAGGGGGCGCACCAAGTGTGGAGTCCTACTAGGACTCCCTAGTCCTAGTAGGATTCCACCTCCCATATGGAATAGGAAAAGAGGAAGGGAAAAGGAGAAGGAAGGAAGGGGGCGCCCCCCTTCCCTAGTCCAATTCGGACCAGACCAAGGGGAGGGGTGCGGCCACCCTTGAGGCCCTTTTTCTTCTTTCCCGTATGGCCCAATAAGGCCCAATACGTATTCCCGTAACTCTCCGGTACTCCGAAAAATACCCGAATCACTCGGAACCTTTTCGAAGTCCGAATATAGTCGTCCAATATATCGATCTTTACGTCTCGGCCATTTCGAGACTCCTCGTCATGTCCCCGATCTCATCCGGGACTCCGAACTCCTTCGGTACATCAAAAACTCAATAAAACTGTCATCGTAACGTTAAGCGTGCGGACCCTACGGGTTCGAGAACTATGTAGACATGACCGAGACACGTCTCCGGTCAATAACCAATAGCGGGACCTGGATGCCCATATTGGCTCCCACATATTCTACGAAGATCTTTATCGGTCAGACCGCATAACAACATACGTTGTTCCCTTTGTCACCGGTATGTTACTTGCCCGAGATTTGATCGTCGGTATCTCGATACCTAGTTCAATCTCGTTACCGGCAAGTCTCTTTACTCGTTCCGTAACACATCATCCCGCAACTAACTCATTAGTCACAATGCTTGCAAGGCTTATAGTGATGTGCATTACCGAGTGGGCCCAGAGATACCTCTCCGACAATCGGAGTGACAAATCCTAATCTCGAAATACGCCAACCCAACAAGTACCTTTGGAGACACCTGTAGAGCACCTTTATAATCACCCATTTACGTTGTGACGTTTGGTAGCACACAAAGTGTTCCTCCGGTAAACGGGAGTTGCATAATCTCATAGTCATAGGAACATGTATAAGTCATGAAGAAAGCAATAGCAACATACTAAACGATCGAGTGCTAAGCTAACGGAATGGGTCAAGTCAATCACGTCATTCTCCTAATGAGGTGATCCTGTTAATCAAATGACAACTCATGTCTATGGCTAGGAAACATAACCATCTTTGATTAACGAGCTAGTCAAGTAGAGGCATACTAGTGACACTCTGTTTGTCTATGTATTCACACATGTATTATGTTTCCGGTTAATACAATTCTAGCATGAATAATAAACATTTATCATGATATAAGGAAATAAATAATAACTTTATTATTGCCTCTAGGGCATATTTCCTTCAGTCTCCCACTTGCACTAGAGTCAATAATCTAGTTCACATCGCCATGTGATTTAACATGAATAGTTCACATCACCATGTGATTAACACCCATAGTTCACATCGTTATGTGACCATCACCCAAAGGGTTTACTAGAGTCAGTAATCTAGTTCACATCGCTATGTGATTAACACCCAAAGAGTACTAAGGTGTGATCATGTTTTGCTTGTGAGATAATTTTAGTCAACGGGTCTATCACATTCAGATCTGTAAGTATTTTGCAAATTTCTATGTCTACAATGCTCTGCATGGAGCTACTCTAGCTAATTGCTCCCACTTTCAATATGTATCTAGACCGAGACTTAGAGTCATCTAGATTAGTGTCAAAACTTGCATCGATGTAACCCTTTACGGCGAGCCTTTTGTCACTTCCATAATCGAGAAACATATCCTTATTCCAGTAAGGATAATTTTGACCGCTGTCCAGTGATCTACTCCTAGATCACTATTGTACTCCCTTGCCAAAATCAGTGTAGGGTATACAGTAGATCTGGTACATAGCATGGCATACTTTATAGAACCTATGGCCGAGGCATAGGTAATGACTTTTATTCTTTTTCTATCTTCTGCCGTGGTCGGGTTTTGAGTCTTACTCAATTTCACACCTTGTAACACAGGCAAGAAACTCTTTCTTTGACTGTTCTATTTTGAACCACTTCAAAATCTTGTTAAGGTATGTACTCATTGAAAAAACTTATCAAGCATCTTGATTTATCTCTATAGATCTTGATGCTCAAATGTAAGCAGCTTCACCGAGGTCTTTCTTTGAAAAACTCCTTTATGCTTTGCAGAATAATTCTACATTATTTCCGATCAACAATATGTCACTTACATATACTTATCAGAAATGTTGTAGTGCTCCCACTCACTTTCTTGCAAATACAGGCTTCACCGCAAGTCTGTATAAAACTATATCCTTTGATCAACTTATCAAAGCGTATATTCCTACTCCGAGATGCTTGCACCAGTCCATAGATGGATCGCTGGAGCTTGCATATTTTGTTAGCACCTTTAGGATTGACAAAACCTTCTGGTTGCATCATATACAACTCTTCTTTAATAAATCCATTAAGGAATGCAGTTTTGTTTATCCATTTGCCAGATTTCATAAAATGCGACAATTGCTAACATGGTTCGGACAGACTTAAGCATCGCTGCGAGTGAGAAAATCTCATCGTAGTCAACACCTTGAACTTTGTCAAAAACCTTTTTCCGACAAGTCTAGCTTTGTAGATAGTGACACTACTATCAGCATCCGTCTTCCTCTTGAAGATCCATTTATTTTCAATGGCTTGCCGATCATTGGGCAAGTCAACCAAAGTCCATACTTTGTTCTCATACATGGATCCCATCTCAGATTTCATGGCCTCAAGCCATTTTGCGGAATCTGGGCTCACCATCGCTTCTTCATAGTTCGTAGGTTCGTCATGGTCTAGTAACATAACTTCCAGAACAGGATTACCGTACCACTCTGGTGCGGATCTTACTCTGGTTGATCTACGAGGTTCAGTAATAACTTGATCTGAAGTTTCATGATCATCATCATTAACTTCCTCACTAATTGGTGTAGGTGTCTCAGAAACTGGTTTCTGTGATGAACTACTTTCCAATAAGGGAGCAGGTATAGTTACCTCATCAAGTTCTACTTTCCTCCCACTCACTTCTTTCGAGAGAAACTCCTTCTCTAGAAAGGATCCATTCTTAGCAACGAATGTCTTGCCTTCGGATCTGTGATAGAAGGTGTACCCAACTGTCTCCTTTGGGTATCCTATGAAGACACATTTCTCCGATTTGGGTTTGAGCTTATCAGGATGAAACTTTTTCACATAAGCATCGCAACCCCAAACTTTAAGAAACGACAACTTTGGTTTCTTGCTAAACCTCAGTTCATAAGGCGTCGTCTCAACGGATTTTGATGGTGCCCTATTTAACGTGAATATAGCTGTCTCTAATGCATAACCCCAAAACGATAGTGGTAAATTGGTAAGAGACATCATAGATTGCACTATATCCAATAAAGTACGGTTATGACGTTCGGACACACCATTATGCTGTGGTGTTCCAGGTGGCGTGAGTAGTGAAACTATTTCTCATTGTTTTAACTGAAGGCCAAACTCGTAACTCAAATATTTTACCTCTGCGATCATATCGTAGAAACTTTTATTTTTGTTACGATGATTCTCCACTTCACTCTGAAATTCTTTGAACTTTTCAAATGTTTCAGACTTTGTGTTTCATCAAGTAGATATACCTATATCTGCTCAAATCATCTGTGAAGGTCAGAAAATAATGATACCTGCTACGAGCCTTAGTATTCATCGAACCACATACATCTGTATGTATGATTTCCAACAAATCTGTTGCTCTCTCCATAGTTCCGGAGAACGGCGTTTCAGTCATCTTGCCCATGAGGCACGGTTTGGAAGCATCAAGTGATTCATAATCAAGTGATTCCAAAATCCCATCAGTATGGAGTTTCTTCATGCGCTTTACACCAATATGAACTAAACGGCAGTGCCACAAGTAAGTTGCACTATCATTATTAACTTTGCATCTTTTGGCTTCAATATTATGAATATGTGTATCACTACGATCGAGATCCAACAAACCATTTTCGTTGGTGTGTATGACCATAGAAGGTTTTTATTCATGTAAACAGAACAACAATTGTTCTCTAATTTAAATGAATAACCATATTGCAATAAACATGATCAAATCATATTCATGCTCAACGCAAACACCAAATAACACTTATTTAGTTTCAACACTAATCCCGAAAGTACAGGGAGTGTGCGATGATGATCATATCAATCTTTGGAACTACTTCCAACACACATCGTCACCTCGCCTTTTACTAGTCTCTGTTTATTCTACAACTCCCGTTTTCGAGTTACTATTCTTTAGCAACTGAACCAGTATCAATTACCGAGGGGTTGCTATAAACACTAGTAAAGTACACATCAATAATCTGTATATCAAATATACCTTTGTTCACTTTTACTAGTCTCTGTTTATTCTGCAACTCCCGTTTCGAGTTACTACTCTTAGCAACTGAACCAGTATCAATTACCGAGGGGTTGCTATAAACACTAGTAAAGTACACATCAATAATATGTATATCAAATATACCTTTGTTCACTTTGCCATCCTTCTTATCCACCAAATAGTTGGGGTAGTTCCGCTTCCAGTGACCAGTCCCTTTGCAGTAGAAGCACTTAGTCTCAGGCTTAGGACCAGACTTAGGCTTCTTCACTTGAGCAGCAACTTGCTTGACGTTCTTCTTGAAGTTCCCCTTCTTCCCTTTGCCCTTTTCTTGAAACTAGTGGTCTCGTCAACCATCAACACTTGATGTTTTTCTTGATTTCTACCTTCGTCGATTTCAGCATCACGAAGAGCTCGGGAATTACTTTCGTCATCCCTTGCATACTATAGTTCATCACGAAGTTCTACTAACTTGGTGATGGTGACTAGAGAATTCTGTCAATCACTATTTTATCTGGAAGATTAACTCCCACTTGATTCAAGCGATTGTAGTACCCAGACAATCTGAGCACATGCTCACTAGTTGAGCGATTCTCCTCCATCTTTTAGCTATAGAACTTGTTGGAGACTTCATATCTCTCAACTCGGGTATTTGCTTGAAATATTAACTTCAACTCCTGGAACATCTCATATGGTCCATGACGTTCAAAACGTCTTTGAAGTCCCGATTCTAAGCCGTTAAGCATGGTGCACTAAACTATCAAGTAGTCATCATATTGAGCTAGCCAAACGTTCATAACGTCTGCATCTGCTCCTGCAATAGGTCTGTCACCTAGCGGTGCATCAAGGACATAATTTTTCTGTGCAGCAATGAGGATAATCCTCAGATCACGGATCCAATCCGCATTTTGCTACTAACATCTTTCAACATAATTTTCTCTAGGAACATATCAAAAATAAAACAGGGAAGCAACAACGCGAGCTATTGATCTACAACATAATTTGCAAAATACTATCAGGACTAAGTTCATGATAAATTCAAGTTCAATTAATCATATTACTTAAGAACTCCCACTTAGATAGACATCCCTCTAATCCTCTAAGTGATCACGTGATCCATATCAACTAAACCATGTCCGATCATCACGTGAGATGGAGTAGTTTCAACGGTGAACATCAATATGTTGATCATATCTACTATATGATTCACGCTCGACCTTTCGGTCTCCGTGTTCCGAGGCCATATCTATTATATGCTAGGCTCGTCAAGTGTAAGCTGAGTATTCCGCGTGTGCAACTGTTTTGCACCCGTTGTATTTGAACGTAGAGCCTATCACACCCGATCATCACGTGGTGTCTCAGCACGAAGAACTTTCGCAACGGTGCATACTCAGGGAGAACACTTATACTTTGATAATTTAGTGAAGGATCATCTTATAATGCTATCATCAAACAAAGCAAGATAAGATGCATAAAGGATTAACATCACATGCAATCAATATAAGTGATATGATATGGCCATCATCATCTTGTGCTTGTGATCTCCATCTCCAAAGCACCATGCTTGTGATCTCCATCTCTGAAGCACCGTCATGATCACCATCGTCGCGCGACACCTTGATCTCCATCGTAGCATCGTTGTCGTCTCGTCAATCTTTATGCTTCTACGACTATCGCTACCGCTTAGTGATAAAGTAAAGCATTACATGGCGATTGCATTGCATACAATAAAACAACAACCATATGGCTCCTGCCAGTTGCCGATAACTTGGTTACAAAACATGATCATCTCATACAACAAATTATATCACATCATGTCTTGACCATATCACATCACAACATGCCCTGCAAAAACAAGTTAGACGTCTTCTACTTTGTTGTTGCAAGTTTTACATGGCTGCTACGGGCTTAGCAAGAACCGTTCTTACCTACGCATCAAAACCACAACGATAGTTTGTCAAGTTGGTGCTGTTTTAACCTTCGCAAGGACCGGGCGTAGCCACACTCGGTTCAACTAAAGTGAGAGAGACAGACACCCGCCAGTCACCTTTAAGCAACGAGTGCTCTGAACGGTGAAACCAGTCTCGCGTAAGCGTACGCGTAATGTCGGTCCGGGCCGCTTCATCTCACAATACCGCTGAACCAAAGTATGACATGCTGGTAAGCAGTATGACTTATATCGCCCACAACTCACTTGTGTTCTACTCGTGCATAGCATCAACGCATAAAACCAGGCTCGGATGCCACTGTTGGGGAACGTAGTAATTTCAAAAAAATTCCTACGCACACGCAAGATCATGGTGATGCATAGCAACGAGAGGGGAGAGTGTTGTCCACGTACCCTCGTAGACCGACAGCGGAAGCGTTATCACAACGCGGTTGATGTAGTCGTACGTCTTCACGATCCGACCGATCAAGTACCGAACGCACGGCACCTCCGAGTTCTACACACGTTCAGCTCGATGACGTCCCTCGAACTCCGATCCAGCCGAGTGTTGAGGGAGAGTTTCGTCAGCACGACGGCGTGGTGACGATGATGATGTTCCACCGACGCAGGGCTTCGCCTAAGCTCCGCAACGGTATTATCGAGGTGTAATATGGTGGAGGGGGGCACCGCACACGGCTAAGAGATCTCAAGCATCAATTGTTGTGCCTCTGGGGTGCCCCCCTGCCCCCGTATATAAAGGAGCAAGGGAGGAGGAGGCCGGCCCTAGGAGGGGGCGCACCAAGTGTGGAGTCCTACTAGGACTCCCTAGTCCTAGTAGGATTCCACCTCCCATATGGAATAGGAAAAGAGGAAGGGAAAAAGAGAAGGAAGGAAGGAAGGGGGGCGCCCCTTCCCTAGTCCAATTCGGACCAGACCAAGGGGAGGGGTGCGGCCACCCTTGAGGCCCTTTTTCTTCTTTCCCGTATGGCCCAATAAGGCCCAATACGTATTCCCGTAACTCTCCGGTACTCCGAAAAATACCCGAATCACTCGGAACCTTTCCAAAGTCCGAATATAGTCGTCCAATATATCGATCTTTACGTCTCGGCCATTTCAAGACTCCTCCTCATGTCCCTGATCTCATCCGGGACTCCGAACTCCTTCGGTACATCAAAACTCAATAAAACTGTCATCGTAACGTTAAGCGTGCGGACCCTACGGGTTCGAGAACTATGTAGACATGACCGAGACACGTCTCCGCTCAATAACCAATAGCGGGACCTGGATGCCCATATTGTCTCCCACATATTCTATGAAGATCTTTATCGGTCAGACCGCATAACAACATACGTTGTTCTCTTTGTCACCGGTATGTTACTTGCCCGAGATTTGATCGTCGGTATCTCGATACCTAGTTCAATCTCGTTACCGGCAAGTCTCTTTACTCGTTCCGTAACACATCATCCCGCAACTAACTTATTAGTCACAATGCTTGCAAGGCTTATAGTGATGTGCATTACCGAGTGGGTCCAGAGATACCTCTCCGACAATCAGAGTGACAAATCCTAATCTCGAAATACGCCAACCCAACAAGTACCTTTGGAGACACCTGTAGAGCACCTTTATAATCACCCATTTACATTGTGACGTTTGGTAGCACACAAAGTGTTCCTCCGGTAAACGGGAGTTGCATAATCTCATAGTCATAGGAACATGTATAAGTCATGAAGAAAGCAATAGCAACATACTAAACGATCGAGTGCTAAGCTAACGGAATGGGTCAAGTCAATCACGTCATTCTCCTAATGAGGTGATCCTGTTAATCAAATGACAACTCATGTCTATGGCTAGGAAACATAACCATCTTTGATTAACGAGCTAGTCAAGTAGAGGCATACTAGTGACACTCTGTTTGTCTATGTATTCACACATGTATTATGTTTCCGGTTAATACAATTCTAGCATGAATAATAAACATTTATCATGATATAAGGAAATAAATAATAACTTTATTATTGCCTCTAGGGCATATTTCCTTCAGGTGGCACCAACAAAGGCCCAACTGTTGTGCGGGCCGTTAACAGGTCGAAATACGAAATGGGCTAGAAGTTGGCCCATGTACATGTTGGGGAACATAGCAGAAATTCAAAAAAATTCCTACATGTCACCAAGCTCAATCTAGGAGATGCTAGCAACGAGAGAGAGGGAGTGCATGTTCATACCCTTGAAGATCGTGATGCGGAAGCGTTGCAAGAACGCGGTCGGTGGAGTCGTACACGAAGCGATTCAGACCGCGGACGAATCCGATCTAAGCACCGAACAACGGTGCCTCCGCGTTCAACACACATGCAGCCCGGTGACATCTCCCGTGCCTTGATCCAGCAAGGAGAGAGGGAGAGGTTGGGGAAGACTCCGTCCAACAGCAGCACAACGGCATGGTGGTGATGGAGGAGCGTGGCACTCCAGCAGGGCTTCGCCAAGCACTGCGAGAGACGAGGAGGGAGAGGGCTAGGGCTGCGCCAAGAGAGAGGGAGACTCATGTCTATGGCAGCCCCAAAAACCCCACTATATATAGGGGAAGGGGAGGAGGGTGCGCCCCCTCTAGGGTTCCCACCCCTAGGGGGCGGCAGCCCTAGATGGGATGGAGGGGCGGCCAAGAGGGGGAGAGAGGGGGGCGCGCCCTAGGGTGGGCCTTAGGCCCATCTGCGCCTAGGGTTTCCCCCTTTCCCCTCCAAGCTGCGCCTTGGGCCCTGGTGGGAGGCGCACCAGCCCACTCAGGGGCTGGTCCCTTCCCACTATTGGCCCATGCAAGCCTCCGGGGCTGGTGGCCCCTCCCGGTGGACCCCTGGAACCCTCCGGTGGTCCCGGTACATTACCGGTGACGCCCGAAACTCTTCCGGTGGCCAAAACCTCACTTCCTATATATTATTCTTTACCTCCGGACCATTCCGGAACTCCTCGTGACGTCCGGGATCTCATCCGGGACTCCGAACAACATTCGGTAACCATGTATATCTATTCCCTATAACGCTAGCGTCATCGAACCTTAAGTGTGTAGACCCTACGGGTTCGGGAACCATGCAGACATGACCGAGACGTTCTCCGGCCAATAACCAACAACGGGATCTGGATACCCATGTTGGCTCCCACATGTTCCACGATGATCTCATCGGATGAACCACGATGTCGGGGATTCAATCAATCCCGTATACAATTCCCTTTGTCAATCGGTATGTTACTTGCCCGAGATTCGATCGTCGGTATCCCAATACCTCGTTCAATCTCGTTACCGGCAAGTCACTTTACTCGTTCCGTAATGCATGATCCCATGACTAACTACTTAGTCACATTGAGCTCATTATGATGATGCATTACCGAGTGGGCCCAGAGATACCTCTCCGTCATACGGAGTGAGAAATCCCAGTCTCGATTCGTGCCAACCCAACAGACACTTTCGGAGATACCTGTAATGCACCTTTATAGCCACCCAGTTACGTTGTGACGTTTGGTACACCCAAAACATTCCTACGGTATCCGGGAGTTGCACAATCTCATGGTCTAAGGAAACGATACTTGACATTAGAAAAGCTCTTAGCAAACGAACTACACGATCTTGTGCTATGCTTAGGATTGGGTCTTGTCCATCACATCATTCTCCTAATGATGTGATCCCGTTATCAATGACATCCAATGTCCATGGTCAGGAAACCATAACCATCTATTGATCAACGAGCTAGTCAACTAGAGGCTTACTAGGGACATGTTGTGGTCTATGTATTCACACATGTATTACGGTTTCCAGTTAATACAATTATAGCATGAACAATAGACAACTATCATGAACAAGGAAATACAATAATAACCATTTTATTATTGCCTCTAGGGCATATTTCCAACAGTAAGAATGCGCCAAGGAAAGGCCGAAAGTCACAACGGCCTAGAAGTTGGCCCTACTACAGAATGCGCCGAGAAAAGGCCGAAAGAAATACCGGTGGCATATTGGTCCATATCTATAATGGGATGCTAACAGGCCGAAAGAAGGTCAGGCCGTAATTGAGCCCAAAGACGTAGTGGGCCATTGATGGGCTGGAACTGATGATGGGCTAGAAGTTGTCAAATCTAAAATGGGGCTTTGATGGGCTAATTCTGTGTAGCTCGTATGGGTCGTGGTTGTGAATGGGCCTGGCGCAAGTAGGCCGCTAATGGGCCGGTCCGCTTATTTTGACTCGCCTGGCCTTTTAACCTGAATGGGCCACTGTTGGACCGTGCCACATGTTGACTTATCATAGGCGTGTCCTGTCCATTGGCTGGATGACATCTGTCCCAAGGCTGTGTTGACACGTCGATCCTCCGGCGAATCAGAATTTTACACGTGGAAAATCCCCATTGGTCAGGGCTATTAACGGGTTATCAGATCCAAACCGGAACCCGATAGCTTAGCGGTGACCCGTTACGATGGATACCACGTGTCGGTTACCCTTGACGAAAGCACTTCTATGATGCGCCATTTATCGTCATGGAAATGGACACTTCCATGATGATAATTTTGGTATTGTCATGGAACACTTCTACGATAACACAGGTATGACTATCTTGATTCTGTCATAAAATCGTCATGCATGTACATGCATGACAGAAAACGTGACCTACTGTGACAAACACGTATCATCACGGAAGTGTATTTTTTTGTAGTGTGTCCTTTCTGCTTGCAGTAGAAACATTCAGTCTCTTTAGAGGCTCCGCCCTTCTTCTTCTTCTTCGACTCGGTCTTACAGGCTTCATTAGATTTCTTCTTCTTGGACTTGCCCTTCTTCTTGAAACCGGTGGTCTTGTCAACACTGTTTTGTTCTTCTGCATTCTAGCTTCCGCGGTTTTGAGCATAGCAAACAACTCGTTTGCACTTTTCTCCATCCCATTCATGTTGTAGTTCATGATAAAGCCATCGTAAGATGGGGGAAGTGAAGCAAGCACAATATCTGTCCTGAGTGTTGGAGGATTTCCAAATTCTAGAGAAGCCAGTCTATCAACATAGCCCACAAGCTTTACTATATGCTCACTCATTGAGCAACCCTCTTTCATCATGCATTCAATCAAGGCCTTGGTTAATTCAAAATGTCCGGTCCTTGCATGCTTCTTTGACAAAACGTCCAGTGACCCAATTATGAATTGAGTAGTAGATTGTTCAAAACGCTCATGTAGTTTAGGATCCATGCAAGTTAACATGAGGCACTGGACTGAATCATAGTCATCACTACCAGAAGTGTAAGCAGCAACTTCTTCTGGTGTTGCATCCTTTTCAGGAGCATCACCTAGGGGCTGATCCAGCATGTTCTCCTTCTTAGCACTCCTAGAACAAATCTCAGGTTCCGAATCCAATCTGCATAGTTTCCACCATCGCAGCCAACTTTTCTTTCTCTAACATAGGGGCTAAGTTGAACATATTGTGAGCCATTTACCTGCAACGATAGACATAAAATTCATTTAGACATTTATTCATAATTAAACATTGCACTTCTAAAATTAATATCTCTCATAATTAACATTGAGTGATTCAAATCCAAATCTAGTTCTCAGTCATTGATGTGGACATCACTGATGACGAGAATTTGGACCGGTGGGCAAACTATTTCCGATCATATCACCATATGACCCTTGTTCATCTTTCGATGCTTTGTGCTCCGAGCTCAGAACGATTCTGCTAGAACTTCAAGATAACTGAGTGATATCTACACACATGGTCGGACCATCTCCGTCTTACATCTCTCATCTCGTTTGAAATCATGTGGACATGACGAAGTCTGAGATGTTAGAATGTCATAGACAGTTGCAACACTGGGAAGAGCACCTTTTAACTTGATATTTACTGTGAGAGATCGCCCTAATAATTGACTACTGCGCAATCAAAGGGTGCAAACAACAAAGGATTAAACATCTCAAGCAATTCATAAAAGCATGATATGGTATAGCTCTGGGCGCCGGGAATCTTTGTGACCATCTTCAATATCCAGTTGAAGCACCGTGACGGCCCACATTTCGTTGCCGCGGCAACCATTTCAAAAACGTTACCATGATGGCAATTTCAGAAAACATTGTTGTGGCGATTGTTTCAGAAAATGTCGTCCTGGCATCAAATTCAGAAATTCTGCCGTGGCACAAAACTATAGCTTCTCGTCCCGCGCATAGTACACCTTCTCCTCGTCGAGGTCCTTCGTGTACGGTTGCCATCATCACCTATAACATGTAGGCTATCTCTATGAAATCTACATTTGTGCCAATCTCGTGGCTCCAGCCATCATGTCGTGACACGCATGCCACTTAACATTACAACATATAACCCTCTCATACATAAACTCATTCTCATGATGAAGGCTATACCACATCATGTGCATACCCTGCAAAACTAAGTTATACGTCCTCTAATCAGTTTTAGCAAAATTTTAGTTACGTGGTTAACCAGTTTAAACAAGTAATACTAGCTATGTACGTCCACAATTTAGGCGATGATTCTTGATGCTAGATTAAGTTTCGGGTGTGTGAAAGAAGAGATTTAATCAAAACTCTCGCCCCCCCCCCACACTAAACTTTGTCCAATACACGTGACCCCCTAGAAGATCATCCATCTTTGGCACCCTCTTGTGTACGCGACGGTTCACTATTCTCAAGTTCTCAACTATGGTGAAGCCCAAGGAACTGTTAGCAGATCATCTACAGCCAGACCTGATTGATTGTCAGAACCTTGTAAAAGCAACACCATGAACCAACGCAACACTCGAGGGAAGCATAGCAAGAACATCAACCCTCATAATCACATGTGATCTAGATTGCAACTCGCACCTACTCATATAATTGCTCATGATGCCACTGTTGGGAAACATAGTAGAAAACAAAAAGATTCGCGCCTACGATCACCCAAGATCAATATGAAGATGCATAACGAGTTGGGATCACGATCATTATCGTCACCGAGTTGCAGTGGAAGAAGAACTTGTCGATGTAGATCGTACTTGGAGTCCCTCGAACCATCGATGAATGATCCCACGGACCGCCCATGAACAGACACTCGAACCGAAGACCGAAAGCATGACCTCTCTACTTGGTTGCAAGCGTGCAACCTTCAAAATCCGGCAGTGCTTCGTCGTCCAAAGCTAATTGTCGCTGGAGAATTAGAGGAAGGAGATTAGAACCACATAGGGCTTCTAATTATGAGTGTAAGAGGGTTAGCCTAGCTCTAATTAGTCAACTATGACCAACTAGAACTAGAACTAGAAGAACTAGAGGAGGCTCCAAAACTTGTGTTATCTCAGAGGACAAAATCCCCTGGTATATATAGGTTGGAGGGGAGGGAGAGGAAAGTCACCAAGGGGGAAGGAGTCCCTCTTGGTGCATCGGCCAAGGGGGGGAGTTGGACTGCCTCCCCTAGTAGGATTCGGCCCCCCACACGGAAAGGGGGGCACCACCTCCACTTGGGCCTTTGTGGCCCAAGTTGCCTCCCACCTCTTAATGTTTTTAGGCCCGCTGATATTTAAATTAAATATAAAATGATATAAATACTTTCAGACCATTATCTATATTTTTTACATCTCCGGAAACATTTTCCACCTATTTATAATTTATCGGTAACACCCGGTATTACCCGATATTCACCGAAACCCTTCCAGTGACCCCAAAACGCTTCCGGATCCTCTCAGAACAATTCAGAATATTCATGAAATAATTCCACAAATATAGTATCATGACTCCCATCCTACTAACACTCAGCAGATCGTGATTGCCTTAAGCTTGTGACCCAGTACGTTTGGTAACTCATAGACATGAACGAAAATGTTTGTTCAATAACCGATAGCGGGACCGTAGACGTCCATATCGATCCCTATGAGCACATGAATGATATTCGAGTGAACCTTTGTTTATCATGTGATGTTCCCTTTGCGTCGCGATACTTCACAAAACCCAGGATGCATCAGTATCCTCCTGAGTCATCACCATGCATGCTCACTATACCGAAATCCTCGTTACCGATTTGTTCTTCTTTCTCGTTATTGTGTTCCGGCATCCCCGTGACAAAGTAACATGTGTTTGGCCAGATGATGATTGATGCCGTCACACCGAGAGGGCCCTAATAATATCTCTCCATCGTCGGAGGAGCAAAATCCCACTCTTGAGCTATCTAGTCCCTTGTCAAACCTTCCGATGAACCCGTAAGTTGTCGTTGTGATCACTATGTTACAGGTGAGCAACCCCAAAGCCCACCGTACGGTAAGAAGTGACTACAACACTCTCATGTTCTAAGGAGCAAAGTCACATGTTAACTTCCTGTGTTATTACAATTTATTACAGATGATATTAACTCAATGCATAACAAACAAGATTGGGTCGATTCAATATGATCGTTCTTCCAACATGATAATCTCAATGTTGTTTCAGGATCATCATTACACTTTATGATATCCTAAGATCCGGAAAACGTGATCACTAACAACACTTGAGCTAGTCCCAGAGGAAAGACTAGGAACCTTTTATTTAACCGTTTATTATTCCACGCATGCATATGAGTTTTCCACTGAGTCGCATATTCCAGGATCATAGCAGTTATAGCATAGAATATAAACTCTATAATTATGAATATGGAAATATAATAATACAAATATTATTGCCCCTAAGGCATATTTCCAACAAGCGCAACACAGCCTCAACATCCACAAGGACGGGAGGCGGGTCAAGCAAGCCCTCTATCGTTTTGCCACCGAAAAGCGGCATGCCATCAGGGCGGAGATCACCAGGCTACTAGTTGTCGGGTTCATCAAGAAGGTCGCGCACCCTGAATGGCTTGCCAATCCAATCATGGTCCATAAGAAGAACATGTTCTGGCGCATGTGTGTCGACTATAAGGACCTCAACAAGGCATACCCCAAGGAAACGTTCCCTCTGCCACGCATCGACCAAGTCATTTACTCAACTGTGGGTTGCAAGAGGTTGTGCTTTCTGGACACCTATTTAGGCTACCACCAAATACGGGATGAACGAGTTCGACCAGGAAAAAACTTCTTTCATCACGCCTTTCGGACCTATCTGCTACATCACCATGCCCTTTGGTCTCAAAAACGTGGGTGCAACGTACTAACGAACCATGCAGAAGTGCCTCCATGACTAGATCAGAATCAACGCTGAAGCATACGTTGATGACATAGTGGTCAAGTCTCGCCAGGGCTCCAGCCTCCTTTCTGACCTCCAACAGACATTCAACAACCTGCACAGTTTTAGCATGAAACTGAATCCCAAAAAGTGTGTTTTCGGGGTTCCCGCGGGTCAGCTGCCAGGGTTCATAGTATCTCATAGTAATTTTCTTGGCACTATCTTGCTCAGACACATGTTGGTTCCAAATGCTTTCCACAACTGCTTTGAAATCTTGATGCTCCAGCCAAAAGTTCTCAAACCTAAAGAGCTTGGATTTGGGAATGTTCCAATAGAAATAACACAAGGGGTATGATCATACATAGGTTTGGATAATGGCAGGGCTTGAGTGTTGGGATAGTTGTAGGTCCAATTTACAGAAGTAAAGGCCCAATCTAGCTTCTTCAATAGGGGGGCATCCTGCATATTGCTCTGGGTGAAGGTTCTAACTTCCAGAGTAATCTCAATTAGGGCAAGTGCACTAATAGCTTAATTAAATTGCAACATGCTAGAGAAGTCACCAGAGCCCAAATTTCTGTTGTGTGGGTACCTGATATACTTGAAATCACCCATAACAATCTAGTCAGTGCCTCTAGGCATTTGGATGTTTTGAAACCAGTCAATGAATTCAATTTTGACTTTGGTATCACAAGGGCCATAAATATTTTGCAAGCTCCTTACGATGTTGTATTATCGAGAGGGCACAGAGATATCTCTCCGACACATGGAGTACAAATCCCAGTCTCGACCCATGCCAACCCAACAGACACCTTCGGAGATACCTGTAGAGCATCTTTGTGATCACCCAGTTACGAAGTGACGTTTGATAGCACACAAGGTATTCCTCCGGTATCCGGGAGTTGCATGATCTCATGGTCTTAGGAATAGATACTTGGCATGAAGAAAGCTATAGCAATAAACTCAAGTGATACGATCGAATGCTAAGCTTACGGTTGGGTCTTGTCCATCACATCATTCTCCTAATGATGTGATCCCGTTATCAAATGACAACTCATGTCTATGGTTAGGAAACCTTAACCACCTTTGATCAACGAGTTAGTCTAGTAGAGGCTCACTAGGGACATAGTATTTGTTTATGTATTCACACTTGTATTTAAGTTTCCGATCAATACAATTCTAGCATGAATAATAAACCTTTATCATGAACAAGGAAATATGATAATAACCAATTTATTATTGCCTCTAGGGCATATTTCCAACATATTTGTTAGGATCCGTGAGCTGCCAGAGTGGACAAACGTAAACCCGGCCGAGATTGAGAACTTTTTTTTGGAATAGGCATTCTCCTTGAAAAAGACTGTCACTCCAAGCATCAAAGGGCCCCTTGAGGCTCCCACATAAGGCACAAATTCAAATTTGTTTATTATCTTAG
Organism: Triticum aestivum; assembly: GCF_018294505.1. Taxonomy (NCBI): domain Eukaryota; kingdom Viridiplantae; phylum Streptophyta; class Magnoliopsida; order Poales; family Poaceae; genus Triticum; species Triticum aestivum. Next base: position 348,513,520 of record NC_057811.1, read on the forward strand.
GACATAAGTTCTTTAGGTAAGCACTGTCAAAATTTTCTCTTTTAGTTTCTTAAAGACAGATGACTGAGAAGGCTAATTCTTCAGTTGTGTTTGAAAGGGCCAACCATTAGAATTAATGTCTCTCACATTTCAATTAAGAATTTTCCAGGATCTGTTCACCGAGGATCTGTTCGTTATCATAATAAAAAGGGAGACTAATGGGTGCCCATTTTGTCAGACCAAAGCAATGGGCAAATTCTCTAACTATGGGAATGTACTGTAAAGAACTCCTCAAACAAACAATTTGCAACGTGATCAGCAAAAAACAGGCAAGCCAAAGCATCCACATCAAATCACGCATAGAGATCACACTGATTCAAATTATTATTGTGTGCGCGCATGCGTGTGTGCGCGCATGCGTGTGCATGCGTGCGTGTGTGTGTGTCTGAACTCTACAGTCATTCTATGTTGCACTACTAAGATAGCACTATACTACGTATCCCGACAAGGAGTGAAGCAATATGAATCATGAATTGAATGTGGCAAAAGTAATAACAAGCTAAACTTCTACCCGCATCAAAAAAACTTCGATTGACGCTTTCTCAGAACAGTGGTACTCTTTTATGTTCTTTTATAGCATCTTCAGCCAGGTACCTCTAATTCAACCCCTCAAACGCCCGCGGCCGCGCCCGGTCAGTGACCGGGCATGTGCGTTTTGAGCACCTATTTGTCCATCTGCGCAGCCACAATCCTTATTTTCTTCTTCATATGTCCGGTCACTTGCACGTGATTGGTGGAGATGAAGCGAGAGAAAGAAAACAATGAATAAAAAATGAGAAAAGGTGATCCGAGGTGGGGCCACGTCCTATGTGGCGGATTGATCGGGCGTGTCCGTGAGCCCTCATATCCTCCCCATATTTGAGATGGATATGAGGGTTCGCGGACAGCCCGGACATATAGGAAAGATATAACGGGTCCGGTTGGGTGAACTTTTTGCTACTTTTTACTTCTCTCTCCTGTCCGGTCAGTGGTCCCCGTGCCCGCCCGGTCAATTTGAGAAGTCCGGCTGTAAATGCTCTCAGAGAGTGGCGTTCTTTTTTCATAAAAGTAAAAGTGATATTTTAGTTAGCATACCTAAATGATTCGTTTCTTTGGAACAAGATTTTCATGGGCAAAGATTTCCTACGTGGTGTCCAAGAAAGATGACGCTTGCTCTACGTAGTCCCACGTACGTTGTGGGCCTGATGGGCCCCTGGAACAATCGTACAGCCCATGAGCGACAGAGAGATGCATGAGTGTGCACAAAAGTGGGCCCTCGCGCTGGAGCCACAGAGCCATGGAATCTCTCTCTTGGGGCTTCAGCTTCACTGCCGCCAGTGGTTGTTCGGTGGTTGTTTCCCGTGGGGTGCCATAACTACGTACAAAGGTAGTCACTTCCATATCTTTCACAAGATCTAAATAGCCTAAACAAACCAAGCTAGGCGAGATTTGCAAGCATAGCATAGGGTTGCTTGGACGCATCCGCGGCACACACCAGCGGGGAATGGCCAAAAGTGCCCATGATAAGACGCCCCCGTACCCCTCCATTTATGATGAGTCGGGGACTCGGAGCGGGTGGGTTTGAATGTTTGCTGCTGGTCGTGTGTACCTACACCACATCCGTGGCAAATTTGACCTATAGACGAAATCAAATCACAGAATGAACTATCCGTGAAACTATTTCACGCGGCTGACCTTTTTGTGTGATGCCCGACACGAAGGCGCCACACTACACTGTGCAATGCCTCACAGATAGGCACTACGCGGCCAGCGTCGCACCCGTGTGATCAGAAAATTACTAAGTCAGTGTGCAGCACCTGAGAGCTAGGCGCCACACTATACAGTGTAGCGCCTAGCTCCTAGGCGTTGCACTAGTGCGGCGCCTAGCTCCCAGGCGTTGCACTAGTGTAGCGCCTGAGAGCTAGGCGCTACGGGTCAGCAGCGTGAAATAGTTTCACGGACAGTTTATTCTGTGATTTAATTTCGTATATAGGTCAAATTTGTTAAATTTGCCTACCTACACCACCGCCGGCCGTACGGTCACTTGTAATCATGCGAGGTGAAGATCGATGGTCCTTCCCTGCCGAGGGAGGCAGCAGAGCAGAGCAGCCAGTGCAAGCTGGCGTGACTCGTGAGAGACCCGGGAGAAAAGTCCATGGATTCGGTGTGGACGGGCGGGGCGGACCAGGTGCGCCGTCGCCGGCGAGAAAGCAGGCCGTGCATGCGCCGGTACGGACGCGGCACCGCCGGCCGTTAATTTACCGCCGCCCCGCGCGGCGTTCGTTATGAATCCTGCACCGTGGTCGGTCTCTGCACGCTGCACGTAACTCCTAGTACGTGCGATCTGCTTCTGCGGCCGGCTTCTTGATGTGTGCATGCATTTCGTCGTCGTCGTCTCCCGCGCGCTGCGCACGTTTCATATGTGATGAGAAAGGAGAAAAGGAAAGGCTTGAGTAGCGGACAGCGCCTTGCCTTGTTCGCCGTACGCGTGTCCACGTAGGTAATGCCCGGGCTGCCACCTGAATAGCCTCTTTTGTCTCCCACGTAGGTGGTGCATTTAGAAGCGGTCGCCACCAGACAGCCATCCGCGAACCACCCTGCGGAAAACACTAGGCTCACACTCGTCCGTCGTCTTCCTCCTCTTCCTCTTCAACAAATAATCAACACCGCCAGTCGCCAGCGTGCGTGCGTGCTTTGGGGCCGTCCCGATCGATCGACACTGACGCGGGCACTGTGCCATGACTCGAGTGAATATTCGCGCCTAAAATTCAGTGCCGCGCTGATGGCGATCGAGTACCTATGAGGGTATACTCTACAATATGTCGACTATGAGAGTTGGAGTACCCAAGCAGAAACAGGCAGATCAGGAGGTGATCATGGGATGACATGACTAGCACGCACGACATGTGGGCGTACGCTAGTTGGGCGTGGGCGGTAGTACGCAATACGCCAAATTCGTACGTACCGGCCCGGGTATCCAATGCAAGTACGCAACGCATACGTCCAGGGCAAATAGCTAGCGATCGAGCTGTCCAGTGTCCACTCCACACATCCAAACCATATATGTGCCCGCCCAGCTCACCATCATGCAATTTACTACATGCACTCGTTCGTTGGTCAGTAGCTAGGTCGACGAAAAGTACAGTCGTGTCGTGCTATGGGTAAAACAACCGGCCGGTCTCATAGCACAGGTCAAAAGTGCATGCATAATAGTAGCATCTATCTTTTCAACTTCGCAAAAGCAAAAACAAAAAACTAACATTTTCAATAAAATAGGAGTGGTAGAGAGACAGACCGGCCTCATTGTACGGTAAATTTGTTTTTTTTTCCACCATCGGCTCCGAATCTAGTCGACATGGTACATTCTGAGGGAGGACGATGAGACCTGCCTAGCTCGTGCACGTTTGTGTTACTATATCACTTTTACTAATTTTCAGTCGTCTGAAAATGAATTGGTCTCAGGTCGTTTTTTAGTCCGTCCGATTTCGCACAAATCTTATCGCCTCGTTTGTCTTCAGTATCGTGTCCCCGGGGTGGTTCTGTCGGCTTTCGGGTTCGCGGGTCTGCAACGGGTATAGCCTTTTCGAATTTTCTATTCAGTCTTGTGGGGCGGTGGCTAGGAGGGGATCGGTGGGGGTTGGCCGAGGTGGGGCGGAGACGGCGGAGGGAAGGCGAGGGGATCCTCCGGTGATTAGTAGCGGAGATGGCGCGCGGCGAGTCTCCCCAGGGGGCTGCAGGTGGGAGAGATGCTGGCCTGGAGAGGAGCTTGGCGGAGCTGCCCCGTTGTGCGCGCCACAAGCAAGCTCCAGTCGGTGGAGGCGGCAGTAGTCGGCGGCGCCGGTGGGAATTCCGCCTAATTTTCCCCTCACCAAAATTTCCGCCTTGGTATTGTCTTGGATGTACTATGTAGATCTCCTTTTTCAGTCCGAGTGAAATTTCACTATAGTATGTTTATTGTAAGAATCTAGAGGCCCCAGGCATGTTTGTGTGGATTTTTTCTCAGTTAGTCCCTGATCATCATCAGGATCAGTGTAGGCGTGTGCATCGATCAGTCCATTAGTTCACAGCTGCAGCTGCAAAGGTTGCTGGGGCATAATTGTTGATAAGAAGATTAACATGGGCGGGCTGAAGCTCCATGGGTAAGAAGAAGATTTAGCTATAAGAAGATCAGAAAATTACAGAGAGTGTGCTCTGTTTTATGTATGTAATCCTGCCTACTGCACCTATTTTTTGGGCAGTGGCAAGATCCCAATATGGAACCCAACAAGGGAACAAGGGAATTAGGGTTGTACTTCTGAATGTGTCCTGTCCCGATCATTTTTTTGGATCTGCACATCAGAATTGGGACTGACTTTTTGTCTCTGTCCTAACTTAGGTGTGTGTGGATGTAGATGATCAGAGGCCCCTCTTTTTGTCTTGGATGTAGTTCTCCTTTTAGTCTGAGTGCAGTTTCACTATTGTATGTTTTATTGTAAGAATCTAGAGAGCCGGAGGCATGTTGTAGATGATGAGAGGCAGGTAACTGATTGAATGTGTTTTTCTCTCTGTAGGAGTACTATCGTGAAGAAACTGTAGAGTATCATTTTGCCAGCTTAATTTTGCTTTCTTACGTTAGATTAGTAATGGTTGTGATATATTTTTTCTGTAGATCTTTTTTGTTTGATGTATATCTCTTTTTTAGTCTGAGTGTAATTTCACTATAGTATGTTTATTGTAAGAATTTAGAGGCCCGAGTTATGTTATTATTTCACTATAGTATGTTTATTCTAGTGTTTCTAGTGATATGATATTATTCCATTTTTATGCTTAATTTTAGAAGTGCTACTAGTAGCCAAGTTGTAACATATTTCATTTTTATACTTCTACCATTTGTCAGTCTAGATTGTCATTTTGATCATGTTTTATAATTTTTGGTCAGGCATAGTCGATTTTTTTCCATCATGTTCAAGTGGATGTTTTTCTTAGTGTGTGAAGACAGATTTTTTAGGTATGCTTTGCTTCAGATTTTTTATGGTATACCCAGCAATCAGATTTCTTAGGGTCAGCCTAGGTTATGTATACGCAGTCTAGTTTTTTTTCTCTGGGAATTGGAAAGCCAGCTCTGTTTGTTCATTTTTTAGTTGTCGATAGCTAGAAAAAAATTATGTTCTAACCCAAAGAAAAGGCCTCCGTGATTTCCTCTTGTTGGTCAGATTTAGTCAGTCGATCAGATCCATTAATGTTTCACCCAGAGCCATCTGATAAAGCTTTCAATGCATTTTTTGTTTCTATAGTTGATCATTTTTTAGCCATGTTTCCCTATAAAGCAAAACTTCTTCAAGTTAAGTTCATTGTTGAGTTTAAGTTCAATCATTCTTACTTCAGTATACCGACAAACAGTTTTTCCCTATTCACCATGTGCCTTATAGATGGAGTACCAAATCTGCATGTCTGACGACTATAGAGGCCACAAAGCAACTGGCAGATCATTTTTGGAATACGTTTTGGGAGCAGGGGGCATCATCACTGCTGTTTACATGACCTCCAAGGACGGCGTATCAGCTTCAACAATGGTTGAAGGAATTTCTCATGGAGAAGAACCTAAGGGTCGACACCTCTATGAAGATTACTATCAGGCCCAACGACTCTGGAGAACTTGTTGAGTCTTTGGGAGCTTTCCCTAGTGCTTAAGTTTTCCATCTTTAGCAGATCGTTTATTCTGCATATGTCTTATAGATTCATTTATAAGTCTAGCAATAAACACACACACACACACACACACACACACACACACACACACAAGAGAAGTTTGGCTCTTTCACTCACATAAATATTTCTCTGTCAGTTTCGACACAAGTTTCAAGGTATAAAAAATATGAATCAATTTTTCATCCCTCCCTTTGACCTGCATGAACGCATCTTCTTGGCTTCCAAATTTCCAATGCACATATCTTGCATATCCTCATTCGCACTGCTATTCACCTGTAAAATTCAGTCTTTTCAGATATAGTATGAACTCAAGAACATATATGTGATGAAGAAGCAGTAAGCATGAAACCAAGAAGATGCAACAACTTTAGTTTTATTCTGTAGCTTTCTCCTGGTACTCATTTCTTTAGTGTTAGGTTTGTTAGCTATTTAGTATTGTTTTTAGTCCAAAGTCTCCATGTATTCTCTATTCTCAGCCTCCGTGGTTTCAGTATTTCAGTGATTACTCTTCATTCTTCATTGATTTATTCTCTATTGTCTCATGTTTTCTTAGTCATCCTTTTTCTTAGTCATTCTGATTTAGTCAGTTTTGAGTTCTCAGCCTTCATTTAGTCTTCTTGTCAATCATCCATTATTTTTTTCCAGATTGTCTAGTTATTCTGTCCAGTTATTTCATTGATTAGTCTTCATTTTATCAGTTTTTCTAGGACGAGTTTGTCTATGTATTTTCATTTTCATTGTTTATTCTTTAGTATCTCAGTTCTAGTTTCAGTTATCATTGTTATTATCATTAGGCTCCGCCACTCAGTCTTTGCTCGGGTTTAAGTTTATTAAACTCACTTCTCAGTCTTGTGTTTCAGTTATCAGTGTTTCATTTTACTTGTCATTCAGAATTTCTTTGTGTGCTAGTTGTTGTCTGTCTTGAGACATTGTATGGGTAGATTCAGTCCTTCATTTTTTGTTTTCCACTCTTACTCATTCCTTTTAGTTATCTTTGTCTTTTATCCCAAAGTCTTCAGTTATCATTCATGCTGTTATTTCAGTCAGTCATTATTGTGAATTCTCAGTTCTCATTTTTTTTCTTCAGTCTTCACTGTTAGCTGATTTGTTCAGCCTCAAGGCATAGCTACCTTTGTTTCAGTCTATCTACTCCCTCCGTCCCATAATGTAAGACGTTTTTTGACACTAGTGTAGTATCAGAAAGCGTCTTACATTATGGGACGGAGGGAGTACCTTTTTAGGTTTCTATCAGAATGAGTTTCTTTGTTGATCTGTAGACAATTTTCTTATTTAACAGCCAGGGTTTTGTGTTTTGTGTTTTTCATTCTTTGTATCTCATTATTTTCAGTCCTTTCTCCATTTTGTCATTGTTCACTTAATGTCCATTGATCATTTCATCATTTCTCGTTGTTTAGTTTTTGTATCTCATTATTTATATACGTCATTATTTCTCAGTGAGGGGCGCAAATTTCTCAGTTTTTGTATGCCAGTACTCGGTTATTTGTCCTCTGTATTTTGCTGATCCATTTATATTTATGTAATATTCCTTAGTGTTTGTATCTCATTATTTATATAAGCATATAAGCTTACAGTTTCTCTAGTATTGCAGTCTTGAAGTTCATATTCCTCACTCACTGTGCGGTTTTTATTCAGCATTGATTCATCATCTTTTAGTTTTTAGTAAAGTTATTTAGTCCATGTTTTGTATTGAGCAGCATGAGCAGGTGATGTACTGTGAAGACTAAGTAGTTTCTTCAGTTACTTTTTGTCATTGTCTAGCATGATCAGTTGTTCCTTTCTATAAGTCAAAATTCATTTTACTTGTTGCGTTTTCGTCAGTCTCTGTTTTTTTCATGTACTTCTTAGTTTATGTTTAGCTCTTTTTAGTATTACCTTTTACCAAGGGAAGTTGCCTCTAGCCTGGACACCGGAGAGAAGGGGCTTGTGGAATGTGATCTACAGTATAGCTGCATATGACACCGCCCCTAATGACCGCATCGTCTTCAAGAGTGGATGGAGAGAGTTTCCAGCAAGAATAAGTGTTGTTGATGTTGGAACAGCTGTACTATTCACTTTCAAGATCAGTGCTCATGAGGATATTGGAGATGATAGTCGTTGTCCATGTCCTCACGGCGGGTGCCTGAGTCTACTAGTTGACAAGCTTCAGTCGAGTTGGATCTCAATTTTCATTAGCTTTGCACTAGCGTAGCCTTTCTCTATCATGTCACTTTTTGTGTGTTTATCTGCATGTACTGAATCTATATAATGTGTGCTTTGCACATGTGGCATGATACCACCAGAACCTACTGCATATGTACCTATGTTGCATTGGTTCCAGCTTTTTGGGTTGGCAGTTATATAAGTTATTGCATGTCTATTTTAGTGCTCATTCACTCTCACCATTTTCTTTAGATAACTAGCATTTTTACAGTAATGCAGTGTGTTTTTCTGAGAATATATGTGTTCAGGTTTGTCATCCAAAATGTAGAGTTTTTGACCGTACAGAGGACCTTTCTCAGGTATGCTCGTGACTGTGAAGTACAGCAAAAAGATGATGTATATGTCATACAATGGGGCTCCTGGGGCAGCTGTATGCGTTGAGTATTTGCGAAACTAAATAGTGCCCCATCCATCTTTAATTATGTGGAAAGAGTGAGGCACTAGGAAGGTGATGCCTCCATTGTACATGCCCTTATCTTCCTTTGAGTGTGTAGCCTTGGTGTCACAAAAAAGCAGACCGAAGATGCAGGAGTGTGTATGGTACTGGAGACAGACTTTTGTGTGTGGGCGACCGTAATCGGGTCAGAATCTGTTTACCCGGTCCGTTAGCGGTGTGGCTGGTTTGGTGTGGGGTAGCGGGCCAGCAGGAGGAAATTCGACTGAATGTACTGAAGAAATCAGTCGTTTTTTTCTAGCAAAACTGACCCGTTCCTCGTAAAAAAGCAAAACTGACTCAAGACCTGAGTATTTAGCAAAACTGACTCAGATCTGAGCTCGCCCACGTGTAAACACACAATTGGCTGAAAAATTCGACCTAAAACGAAATAGAAAACAGACGTCTGTTGATTAGATAGTCCCTACTATATACTAGTACACTACTACTATTGTGTAGCGGAATAGACCAGGCGTGCGTACTAGTGTATGCTGTACCATAAGAAAAGAACGCCCTACCCACCACCCCCGCCAAAGTCCAGTGTTGATGGGAGCGCCTATACATAGAGACAAGGTGAATAAAGGGATCGCGCATAATGACGTGGATCAAAGGCGCCGAGAGATTAGATGGATTCCTTATGTTTGCGTTGTGTGGGTGAAGAGGCAACAGAGAAATAGTGGGCTGAAACTTACGTGGGGCAAGAAAAAAGAGTCTAGGGACGTCTTTAAGTCTTTAGACCATCCTCAGCAGATTGGATACTTGGGTACACGTCTCTCTCCGGCCTCTCCTCTCTCTGCTCATCACGAAGCTAGACAACCGATAGGTGGAAAGGAAGATGGTCCTATCCTATCAGGTCTATTTTTTTTTCATTTTGGAGACCAAGCTATATGTATGTATTCTATAAAGCTACACACCTACACAAACAGCCCTCACGATATTGAATTGGTAAGAATTTTTGCTTGCGTGTACGCAGATATCGCCGATCGTAACGTAATCATCACCAAAAGAAGAAAAAGGGAGTATGCACAAAAATGTACGTACACCCCGCGGCGTATGCGTATGCGTACAGCACGACGAAATGGACCCGATTAGGACGGGCAGGCGAAAAGCCAAAGAAAAACGGAAATGCTTGCAATTGCATCCCCATGGAAGCAAGTCATTTTAGTCTAGTATAGTACTAGTAATAACTAGGATCCATCCAAGTGTCCCAAACCAGCGCGAAATTAGGAGGCGTCCACAGAGGCAGCAAGCACGTCACGATTGCGGCAGCTAGTTGGGGACATGCACAGCACCGCACGTACGGCTCGCCATCGTTTTCGCTCCTACAGTAGCATTTTCCGCGCTGGGGCTCGTGTACGGTGACGCGAGACGCCAAAGCCCCCGACCCCCGTGCCCCTGTACGCGCGCGTCTGCGTCGTCACCTCATGGACGGACGGTGGCCCGTGGAAACCCTGTGCTGCCGCCTGATCCCGTGGCCACGAGCGCCCGTTGGTACCAGCGCGCAAACGGCTACATGATCCAGCCAGACCCGAGGGAATCCGCCCTGCGTCCCCCGCATTGGAGGAGCTATCCATCCGATTCGGCTGGCGCTGCTAGCTGTTCCTCTCCCCCACCACGTCGACCCCTCCCCGGCCCCGGGCATGCATGCGGGATGCGGCCACGGGGCTTGCACAGTGCGGCTTCCTCCTTTTCCTGATGGATGGGAGGGAGGGCGCACAGTGGCGGCTTGTGCTGGGGTCAACATAGTAACATCCATGCATGCATTGCATTGCGTGGTGTGCGAGCACTACAGTGGTGTGGTAGGGGAGACGGCGTTGTTACCATGCACGGAGACGGAGGGAGTGTGCGCATAAATGGGTTGCTCTGTGCGGCATCTCAAGAGCCACAAGTATCTCTGGCCCCGGCTGGGAGCACGGAAGGAGCGCATTCATTGATGTGGTACGTGCCAAAGCTCCTACCTTTTACAGCTGCGTGCGTGTACCCAGAGCAGCTGACGCTGACGCTGACGCGCCCTCACCCCCACCCGATAGCTAGCTAGCTAGCTGCCGCCATGCAGTCGCTCGTGGAGGATTGAAAATAAAATAGACGAACAAAAGTGATGTGCAAGCATTGGCGGCAGAAATCTCATATTTGACCACGAAATCAAATCACAAACTGACCTGCTTTTGAAAAAAATTCATCGGCTGACCCTTTCGTGTAGCGCCCGACAGCTAGGCGCCGCACACTACCATGCAGCGCATCTGCCTTAGGCGTCGCACCTCCTGCCAGCGTGGCAGCCCTGGTCCAGTTGCGGCCCCACAGACAGCACTGCAGCTGCCACACTGTGTAAAGTGCAGCGCCTATCGCTTGGGCGCTGCACATTGACTTAAGCCGCATCGGGCCAGCCCCTCCCAGCAGTTCTTCCCCCTCTGAGGAAGTTGCTCTGTTTACAGAGAGCGGCGGCGGCGCCGCCCCCTTCGGATCCCCCCACACCCCTCTCAGATCTGAAGTTTTGAGGTCCGGATTCGATCTCCAATCCCTCCTACTAGGTAAACTCCTCCGTTCCCTTTCTTTTCCTCCGTAAATGCGTTGCAATTTTAGGGATTTGCCCAAGATTAGGTGGAACCTTTGATTTGCTTGGTTTGGATCTTTGTTTGCCCAAGATTAGGTGGAACCTTTGATCCCCCCCCCACACACTATATGATTCTTGTTAGTGAAACCTAGATTGTAAATTTTTCTAGATATATATGAGATGCCTAGTTTTGTAGATAATTATGAGATGTTGAGTTTTGTAGCTATATGTGAGATGTTGAGTTTTTTTAGATATATATGAAATGTTGAGTTTATTTGAAATATGAGATGTTGATTTACTTGAACACATATGACATACTAGATATATATGATAATTTACAATCATTTATTCATTGTGTGAGAAGGAGATGTTGAGATTCTTGTAGATGAATACATATGAGATGTTTAGATGAACACATATGAAATGTTGAGTGTTTACCGATATTTGAGATGAACTCATATATGTTTATTGTTGAAATTTGTAAGGATGGTTTGGCTTCTCGACGATGTCTACGACACGAAACACCGGGCCTACATGATGCGCGAGAAGGAGATGGTAATAACGAGTAATCTAAATATTTTGCAAATTTGCCTTAAGTTGAAATTTACATGCCCTAAGATTTGTCATTACTTGTTTTTTGCAGAAGCTTGAACCTTTGAAGATTCGGTATCACGGGGTCTCTGGTCCTGCCATGCCTTACGATGAGTGGTACACATCGTACATCAAGCAGGCATGACTACTCCCGTGGATTCAGTTGGTCAGCCGGTCCACGCCGAATCTGAACGCTCCACTGGTGTCCGCTCTTGCTGATCGGTGGAGGCCGGAGACGCATAGTTTCCATCTTCGGACTGGGGAGATGACCGTGACGCTCGAGGATGTCTCGTTGATCACCGGTCTTGCTATCGACGGGATGCCTCTCTGTATGAGCACCGATTCTGATGGCTCCTACTGAGGCTGAGGCTGATGTAGAGGAGGGAGAAGAGAAGAAGAAGAGGGAAAGGAAAGCAGCCGAAGCTGCTTTCACGTGGATTCAAACTCACTTTGCGACGTGCCCTCCGGGTGCCACTGATGATGTGATCCAGACACATGCTCGTGTCTACATGTGGTATGTTGTGTTGAGGACTTTGTTTCCTGACTCCACTGGTAAGAACGCTCCATGGATGTGGCTGAAGGCGTTGACCGTCTTCGATAGCAAATGGAGCTGGGGTTCAGCGACTCTTGCCTACTTGTACCGACATGTAGTTGGTCTGTTTTGTGATCAACTCATTTCTTCATTAGCAATGCAAGCTTGCTGTCAAGTTAACATTGTTTTTCTTTCATATGCAGCTGGACGATGCGTGTTGCAGGATCACAGATAGTGCAGGCATTGGTGGTAATATGCTTCTACTTTCTGTATGGAGCTGGGAGCGTCTGCCTGTTGGACGCCCGAAGAGCGTCAGGTTTAATCCTTGGTATGAAGATGAAGATGACGAATTACGGCGCCCCACTTGGGCTTACAAGTGGGATGTGGTTTCCGAGATGACGAACGATGTCAATCTCATGTACCAGAAGTACGTTGCCGAGTTGGACACGATTACGCCTGAGCAGGTAACGAGGTCATTACTTCAGTCATTTCTCATGTTTGCCTGAAAAAAAGTCACCAATTTTGCATCGTTGCCCTATTTCATAGGTGGAATGGCAGCCATATGGCGCCAATGACAGACTTGGGTACACCCCGGAGTTTAGCATCAACCCGATGTGCTTGCGGGATAGGGATCTCTGGCTTATGCGGTGCGCACTGATATGCAACTGGGCTGTTGAGTTTCATTTGCCACATCGCGTGTTTCGTCAGTTTGGTCTGTTCCAGCCTCACCCGCCGGAATGGGTGGATACGGACAAAGAACTTCATAGGTAAGAGAGCGTATCAACTAAGCATCGTTAGTCCTTCTTGATTTTGCTAATGTTTGTTATTGTACCATGCAGGTTGGACAGGAGAAGGCAGCGGAAGATAAAGGACTGGGACAAGCATCATGCTTCGTATGTTACCCTCTTCCAGCTTTGCGTGGAGCAAGCTCGTAGCAGTGCATGCGCCCAGCTTCGTGAGCATAACCCACTTGCTTTTGATAACTACATACGATGGCTTCTTGAAAATACTCGAGTTGAGATATGCCCGCCGGCATATAATGAGGATATTCTTGAAGAACCCGTGAACTTTGAGGATCTATCAAAGGGGAAGTACAACAGAGATGTCAGGGTAGGGCAAGGAGTCCCTGCTGTTCCGGTGATTAACTATGTGGTAAAGTGTTCCTTCTTTACTTTCCCGTTGGCCGTATTACACATGTCTGAATGGCTAACGTGTTCATTCTTTCTCATCCGCAGCGCACCGAGATCAAGAAAGCAGCTGATGAGAGCCAGTCTATTCTGGAGAACACACCGGTTGGAAAAGGCAATGATGATGGTTCACTACGAGCATTCCTCAAGGTACATATCGCATTCACTATGAGAGCCAGTCTATGTTGTGGAGTTTGATATCTTCCACACTTGTTCATGTTACAGCGTCAGGCCAGGAAGTTAAGGCGGTTATCGAATCTTCTCGGTTGCCGTGATCCCGAATTTGATGAACCATCTGCCTCCAGGTCTGGTACACCATCAGACCCCTCATCTCACCATCAGGGGGACGATGTGAGTTCCTCATATGCTTATCTGGATGATGAGGGTGCGGTCACCCAAGAGGTATGACTAATCCTTTAGATGTGATTCTCACTTGATTACGACGCCGCTCTTCACCATATTGTTTGATTGTGTGATAGGGCCATGACATTGATGATGACATGACTTTGGCGGACGCTCAACTTCGGTCCCCATATGTGTTCAAGCCTAGGCAGCCCAGACGCCGGTACACGCCCAACGACTTTGACAACAGAGGCAACCCAAAGGTGGTCGTAGGGACCTCGCGGATGGCTAGCTTGGATCATGAGGCGGAGGCGGAGCAGGAAGTGCAGGAAGAGGAGGCTCGTCCACCCAGGAAGAAGAAGATAGCCTGCAGGCGTGGCACCAGGAACACGCGCGGAAAGCATTAGTGCTTGTGTTTGTTAGTGCTCTTGTAGCCGTTTCATTAGGTTGATGAACTTGTGAGGTTATGTTATATGTTGGTGAACTCTTACTAGTGTGGTATTTGTGTTTGCGAAGTAGTAGTAATGTTGAATTGTCCTAAATGATGTGATGTTCAAGTTATTAGTTGTCTTTGTTCAGTATTTGTGTTTACAGTAATTTTAGTTATGTTGAACAAGTTATGTGAGTGCTGCATGAGCCCAAAATGGCATCTGTTTCTGTAATTTGGCAGTTAACGGCACTGTAGTGTTTGGGAACGTAGCAATAATTCAAAATTTTCCTACGTGCCACCAAGATCAATCTAGGAGATGCTAGCAACGAGAGAGAGGGAGTGCATCTTCATACCCTTGAAGATCGCTAAGCGGAAGCGTTACAAGAACGCGGTTGATGGAGTCGTACTCGCAGCGATTTAAATCACGGAAGATCCGATCTAGCGGCGAACGGACGGCGCCTCCGTGTTCAACACACGTACAGTCCGGGGACGTCTCCTCCTTCTTGATCCAGCAAGGGGAGAGGAGAAGTTGAGGGAGAACTCCAGCAGCACGACGGCGTGGTGGCAATGGAGCTCGTGGTTCTCCGGCAGAGCTTCGCTAAGCACTACGGAGGAGGAGGAGGAGGTGTATGAGGAGGGAGGGCTGCGCCAGGGAAGAGGTGCGGCTGCCCTCCCACCCCTCCACTATATATAGGGGCAAGGGGAGAGGGGGAGGCGCCCTAGGGTTTCCCCTAGGGGGTGGCGGCCAAGCAGATTGGATCTCCCTAGGGAAAATCCTAGGGAGACTTGCCCCCCAAGCCAAGCAGGTGGAGGCTTGCCTCCCAAGCCAGGTGGAGGCGCCCCACCTCCCCAAGTAACGTGGGAAAGGGTGTGGGGGGCGCACCACCCCTTAGTGGGCTGGTTTGCCCCTTCCCCTTTGGCCCATGAGGCCCTCCAACACTTGCCGGGGCTCCCGAAACACCTTTCGGTCATGCTGGCCATAGCCTGGTACCCCCGGAACACTTCCGGACTCCAATACCCTTCGTCCAATATATCGATCTTCACCGCCGGACCATTCCGGAACTCCTCGTGATGTCCGGGATCTCATCCGGGACTCCGAACAACCTTCGGTAACCACATACTATTTCCCATAACAACTCTAGCGTCACCGAACCTTAAGTGTGTAGACCCTACGGGTTCGGGAACCATGCAGACATGACCGAGACACCTCTCCGGCCAATAACCAATAGCGGGATCTGGATACCCATATTGGCTCCCACATGTTCCACGATGATCTCATCGGATGAACCACGATGTCGGGGATTCAATCAATCCCGTATACAATTCCCTTTGTCTATCGGTATGTTACTTGCCCGAGATTCGATCGTCGGTATCCCAATACCTCGTTCAATCTCGTTACCGGCAAGTCTCTTTACTCGTTCCGTAACGCATGATCCCGTGGCTAACTCATTAGTCACATTGAGCTCATTATGATGATGCATTACCGAGTGGGCCCAGAGATACCTCTCCGTCATACGGAGTGACAAATCCCAGTCTCGATTCGTGCCAACCCAACAGACACTTTCGGAGATACCTGTAGTGCACCTTTATAGCCACCCAGTTACGTTGTGACGTTTGGTACACCCAAAGCATTCCTACGGTATCCGGGAGTTGCACAATCTCATGGTCTAAGGAAATGATACTTGACATTAGAAAAGCTCTTAGCAAACGAACTACACGATCTTGTGCTATGCTTAGGATTGGGTCTTGTCCATCACATCATTCTCCTAATGATGTGATCCCGTTATCAATGACATCCAATGTCCATGGTCAGGAAACCATAACCATCTATTGATCAACGAGCTAGTCAACTAGAGGCTTACTAGGGACATGTTGTGGTCTATGTATTCACACATGTATTACGGTTTCCAGTTAATACAATTATAGCATGAACAATAGACAATTATCATGAACAAGGAAATACAATAATAACCATTTTATTATTGCCTCTAGGGCATATTTCCAACAGTCTCCCACTTGCACTAGAGTCAATAATCTAGTTCACATCACTATGTGATTGTAATGAATCCAACACCCATGGGGTTTGTTCATATCTCGCTTGTGAGAGAGGTTATTAGTCAACGGGTCTGAACCTTTCAGATCCGTGTGTGCTTTACAAATCTCTATGTCATCTTGTAGATGCAGCTACCACGCGCTACTTGGAGCTATTCCAAATAACTGCTCTACTATACGAATCCGGTTTACTACTCAGAGTCATCCGGATTAGTGTCAAAGTTTGCATCGACGTAACCCTTTACGACGAACTCTTTTACCACCTCCATAATCGAGAAAATTCCTTAGTCCACTAGTTACTAAGGATAAGTTCGACCGCTGTCATGTGATCCATTCCTGGATCACTATTGTACCCCTTGACTAACTCATGGCAAGGCACACTTCAGGTGCGGTACACAGCATAGCATACTGTAGAGCCTACGTCTAAAGCATAGGGGACGACCTTCGTCCTTTCTCTCTCTTCTGCCGTGGTCAGGTCTTGAGTCTTACTCAATACTCACACCTTGTAACACAGCCAAGAACTCCTTCTTTGCTGATCTATTTTGAACTCCTTCAAAATCTTGTCACGGTATGTATTCATTTGAAAGTACTATTAAGCGTTTTTGATCTATCCTTATAGATCTTGATGCTCAATGTTCAAGTAGCTTAATCCAGGTTTTCCATTGAAAAACACTTTTCAAATAACCCTGTATGCTTTCCAGAAATTCTACATCATTTCTGATCAACAATATGTTAACAACATATACTCATCAAAAATTCTATAGTGCTCCCACTCACTTCTTTGGAAATACAAGTTTCTCATAAACTTTGTATAAACCCAAAATCTTTGATCATCTCATCAAAGCGTACATTCCAACTCCGAGATGCTTACTCCAGTCCTTAGAAGGATTGCTGGAGCTTTGCATACTTGTTAGCATCTTTCAGGATTGACAAAACCTTCTGGTTGTATCACATACAACCTTTCCTCAAGAAAATCGTCGAGGAAACAATGTTTTGACATCCTATCTGCAAGATTTCATAAATAATGCAGTAACTGCTAATATAATTCCAACAGACTCTTAGCATCGCTACGAGTGAGAAAGTCTCATCGTAGTCAACTCCTTGAACTTGTCGGAAAACATCTTAACGACAAGTCGAGCTTTCTTAATGGTGACACTTACCATCATTGTCCGTCTTCCTTTTAAAATCCATCTGCACCCAACAGCCTTACGACCATCAAGTAGTTCTTCCAAAGTCTATACTTTGTTTTTATACATGGATCCTCTCTCGGATTTTATGGCCTCGAGCCATTCGTCGGAATCCGGGCCCACCATCGCTTCTCCATAGCTCGTAGGTTCATTGTTGTCTAGCAACATGACTTCCAAGACAGGATTACGTACCACTCTGAAGTAGTACGCATCCTTGTCGTCCTACGAGGTTTGGTAGTGACTTGATCCGAAGTTTCATGATCACTATCATAAGCTTCCACTTCAATTGGTGTAGGTGCCACAGGAACAACTTCCTGTGCCCTGCTACACACTAGTTGAAGTGACGGTTCAATAACCTCATCAAGTCTCCACCATCCTCCCACTCAATTCTTTCGAGAGAAACTTTTCCTCGAGAAAGGACCCGTTTCTAGAAACAATCACTTTTGCTTCCAGATCTGAAATAGGAGGTATACCCAACTGTTTTGGGTATTCTATGAAGATGCATTTATCCGCTTTGGGTTCGAGCTTATCAGCCTGAAACTTTTTCACATAAGCGTCGCAGCCCCAAACTTTTAAGAAACGACAGCTTAGGTTTCTCTAAACCATAGTTCATACGGTGTCGTCTCAACGGAATTGCGTGGTGCCCTATTTAAAGTGAATGCGGTTGTCTCTAATGCCTAACCCATAAACGATAGTGTAATTCGATAAGAGACATCATGGTATGCACCATATCCAATAGGGTGCAGTTATGATGTTCGGACACACCATCACACTATGGTGTTCCAGGCGGTATTAGTCGTGAAACAATTTCCACAATTTCTTAATTGTGTGCCAAACTCGTAACTCAGATATTCATCTCTATGATCATATCACAGACATTTTATCCTCTTGTCACGACGATCTTCAACTTCACTCTGAAATTACTTGAACCTTTCAATAATTCAGACTTGTGTTTCATCAAGTAAATATACTCAGCATCTACTC
The DNA here is from genome assembly GCF_018294505.1 of Triticum aestivum. Taxonomy (NCBI): domain Eukaryota; kingdom Viridiplantae; phylum Streptophyta; class Magnoliopsida; order Poales; family Poaceae; genus Triticum; species Triticum aestivum. Next base: position 348,531,735 of record NC_057811.1, read on the forward strand.
AAATCATCTGTGAAGTAAGAACATAACGATATCCACTGCATGCCTCAGCACTCATTGGACTGCACACATCAAAATGTATTACTTCCAACAAGTTGCTTTCTTGTTCCATCTTACTGAAAACGAGGCCTTTCAGTCATCTTGCCCATGTGGTATGATTTGCATGTCTCAAGTGATTCAAAATCAAGTGAGTCCAAACGATCCATCTGTATGGACTTTCTTCATGCATATATACTAATAGACATGGTTCGCATGTCTCAATCTTTTCAAAAACGAGTGAGTCCAAAGATCCATCAACATGGAGCTTCTTCATGCGTTTTATACCAATATGACTCAAGTGGCAGTGCCACAAGTATGTGGTACTATCATTACTATCTTATATCTTTTGGCATGAACATGTGTATCACTACGATCGAGATTCAATAAACCATTCATTTTAGGTGCAAGACCATTGAAGGTATTATTCAAATAGACAGAGTAACCATTATTCTCCTTAAATGAATAACCGTATTGCGATAAACATAATCCAATCATGTCTATGCTCAACGCAAACACCAAATAACAATTATTTAGGTTTAACACCAATCTCGATGGTAGAGGGAGCATGCGATGCTTGATCACATCAACCTTGGAAACACTTCCAACACATATCGTCATCTCACCTTTAGCTAGTCTCCGTTTATTCCGTAGCCTTTTATTTCGAGTTACCAACACTTAGCAACCGAACCGGTATCTAATACCCTGGTGCTACTAGGAGTACTAGTAAAGTACACATTAATATAATGTATATCCAATATACTTCTGTCGACCTTGCCTACCTTCTCATCTACCAAGTATCTAGGGTAGTTCTGCTTCAGTGACCGTTCCCCTCATTACAGAAGCACTTAGTCTCGGGTTTGGGTTCAACCTTGGGTTTCTTCACTAGAGCAGCAACTGATTTGCCGTTTCATGAAGTATCCCTTCTTTCCCTTGCCCTTCTTGAAACTAGTGGTTTTACTAACCATCAACAATTGATGCTCCTACTTGATTTCTACTTTCGTGGTGTCAAACATCGCGAATAGCTCAAGGATCATCATATCTATCCCTGATTTGTTATAGTTCATCACGAAGCTCTAGTAGCTTGGTGGCAGTGACTTTGGAGAACCATCACTATCTCATCTGGAAGATTAACTCCCACTCGATTCAAGCGATTGTAGTACTCAGACAATCTGAGCACATGCTCAACGGTTGAGCTTTTCTCCCTTAGTTTGCAGGCTTAAGAAACTTGTCAGAGGTCTCATACCTCTTGACGTGGGCACGAGCCTAAAATCCCAATTTCAGCTCTTGGAACATCTCATATGTTCCGCGACGTTTCAAAATGTCTTCGGTGCCTCAATTCTAAACCGTTCAACATTACGCACTGAACTATCACGTAGTCATCAAAACGTGTATGTCAGATGTTCGCAACATCCACAAACGACGCTCGAGGTTCAGCACACCGAGCGGTGCATTAAGGACATAAGCCTTCTGTGCAGCAATGAGGACAATCCTCAGTTTACGGACCCAGTCCGCATAATTGCTACTATCAACTTTCAACTAAATTTTCTCTAGGAACATATCTTAAACAGTAGAACTAAAGCGTAAGCTACGACATAATTTGCAAAGACCTTTTGACTATGTTCATGATAATTAAGTTCATCTAATTATTTAATGAACTCCCACTCAGATAGACATCCCTCTAGTCATCTAAGTGATACATGATCCGAGTCAACTAGGCCGTGTCCGATCATCACGTGAGACGGACTAGTCATCATCGGTGAACATCTCCATGTTGATCGTATCTACTATACGACTCATGTTCGACCTTTCGGTCTCTTGTGTTCCGAGGCCATGTCTGTACATGCTAGGCTCGTCAAGTCAACCTAAGTGTTTCGCATGTGTAAATCTGGCTTACACCCGTTGTATGCGAACGTTAGAATCTATCACACCCGATCATCACGTGGTGCTTCGAAACAACGAACCTTCGCAACGGTGCACAGTTAGGGGGAACACGTCTCTTGAAATTTTAGTGAGGGATCATCTTATTTATGCTACCGTCGTTCTAAGCAAATAAGATGTAAACATGACAAACATCACATGCAAATCATAAAGTGACATGATATGGCCAATATCATCTTGCGCCTTTGATCTCCATCTTCGAGGCGCGGCATGATCACCTTCGTCACCGGCATGACACCATGATCTCCATCATCGTGTCTTCATGAAGTTGTCTCGCCAACTATTACTTCTACTACTATGGCTAACGGTTAGCAATAAAGTAAAGTAATTACATGGCGTTTTCATTGACACGCAGGTCATACAATAAATTAAGACAACTCCTATGGCTCCTGCCGGTTGTCATACTCATCGACATGCAAGTCGTGATTCCTATTACAAGAACATGATCAATCTCATACATCACATATATATAATTCATCACATCCTTTTGGCCATATCACATCACATAGCATACCCTGCAAAAACAAGTTAGACGTCCTCTAATTGTTGTTGCATGTTTTACGTGGCTGCTATGGGTTTCTAGCAAGAACGTTTCTTACCTACGCAAAAGCCACAACGGTGATATGCCAATTGCTATTTACCCTTCATAAGGACCCTCTTCATCGAATCCGATCCGACTAAAGTGGGAGAGACAGACACCCGCTAGCCACCTTATGCATCAAGTGCATGTCAGTCGGTGGAACCTGTCTCACGTAAGTGTACGTGTAAGGTCGGTCCGGGCCGCTTCATCCCACAATGCCGCCGAATCAAGATAAGACTAGTAACGGTAAGCAAATTGAACAAATCATCGCCCACAACTACTTTGTGTTCTACTCGTGCATAGAATCTACGCATAGACCTAGCTCATGATGCCACTGTTGGGGAACGTAGCAATAATTCAAAATTTTCCTACGTGTCACCAAGATCAATCTAGGAGATGCTAGCAACGAGAGAGAGGGAGTGCATCTTCATACCCTTGAAGATCGCTAAGCGGAAGCGTTACAAGAACGCGGTTGATGGAGTCGTACTCGCAGCGATTCAAATCGCGGAAGATCCGATCTAGCGCCGAACGGACGGCGCCTCCGCGTTCAACACACGTACAGCCCGGGGACGTCTCCTCCTTCTTGATCCAGCAAGGGGAGAGGAGAAGTTGAGGGAGAACTCCAGCAGCACGACGGCGTGGTGGCAATGGAGCTCGTGGTTCTCCGGCAGAGCTTCGCTAAGCACTACGGAGGAGGAGGAGGAGGTGTATGAGGAGGGAGGGCTGCGCCAGGGAAGAGGTGCGGCTGCCCTCCCACCCCTCCACTATATATAGGGGCAAGGGGAGAGGGGGAGGCGCCCTAGGGTTTCCCCTAGGGGGCGGCGGCCAAGCAGATTGGATCTCCCTAGGGAAAATCCTAGGGAGACTTGCCCCCCAAGCCAAGCAGGTGGAGGCTTGCCTCCCAAGCCAGGTGGAGGCGCCCCACCTCCCCAAGTAACGTGGGAAAGGGTGTGGGGGGCGCACCACCCCTTAGTGGGCTGGTTTGCCCCTTCCCCTTTGGCCCATGAGGCCCTCCAACACTTGCCGGGGCTCCCGAAACACCTTTCGGTCATGCTGGCCATAGCCTGGTACCCCCGGAACACTTCCGGACTCCAATACCCTTCGTCCAATATATCGATCTTCACCGCCGGACCATTCCGGAACTCCTCGTGATGTCCGGGATCTCATCCGGGACTCCGAACAACCTTCGGTAACCACATACTATTTCCCATAACAACTCTAGCGTCACCGAACCTTAAGTGTGTAGACCCTACGGGTTCGGGAACCATGCAGACATGACCGAGACACCTCTCCGGCCAATAACCAATAGCGGGATCTGGATACCCATATTGGCTCCCACATGTTCCACGATGATCTCATCGGATGAACCACGATGTCGGGGATTCAATCAATCCCGTATACAATTCCCTTTGTCTATCGGTATGTTACTTGCCCGAGATTCGATCGTCGGTATCCCAATACCTCGTTCAATCTCGTTACCGGCAAGTCTCTTTACTCGTTCCGTAACGCATGATCCCGTGGCTAACTCATTAGTCACATTGAGCTCATTATGATGATGCATTACCGAGTGGGCCCAGAGATACCTCTCCGTCATACGGAGTGACAAATCCCAGTCTCGATTCGTGCCAACCCAACAGACACTTTCGGAGATACCTGTAGTGCACCTTTATAGCCACCCAGTTACGTTGTGACGTTTGGTACACCCAAAGCATTCCTACGGTATCCGGGAGTTGCACAATCTCATGGTCTAAGGAAATGATACTTGACATTAGAAAAGCTCTTAGCAAACGAACTACACGATCTTGTGCTATGCTTAGGATTGGGTCTTGTCCATCACATCATTCTCCTAATGATGTGATCCCATTATCAATGACATCCAATGTCCATGGTCAGGAAACCATAACCATCTATTGATCAACGAGCTAGTCAACTAGAGGCTTACTAGGGACATGTTGTGGTCTATGTATTCACACATGTATTACGGTTTCCAGTTAATACAATTATAGCATGAACAATAGACAATTATCATGAACAAGGAAATACAATAATAACCATTTTATTATTGCCTCTCGGGTATATTTCCAACATGCAGCGCCCAACAGCCAGGCGCTGCACTGTACTGTGCAGCGCCCCACGCTTAGGCGCCGCACCATACAGTGCAGCGCCCGTCTCATAGGCGCTGCTCAACTGGCCATGGCTATCCAAAGAGCCACAGAAGGCTTGCAGCACTGACCATCCACGAAAATTACCAAGTCAGAGGGCAGCGCCCAAGAGCCAGGCGCTGCACTGTACTGTGTGACGCCTATCCCTTGGGCGCTGCATGGTATTGTGCAGCGCCTGTGTTCTGGGCGCTGCACGGCTGTTTACTGAAAAAACAGAGTTTACAGCACATTCATTTCACCGGAACAACATAATACTTACATTGACTGCAGCATCACAGCAATTTGAACAAACACAAATTTTATGCCGATGAGTTCATAACTTAAGACAATTCAAATGTTACTACGACATGGTTCATGACACATTCATTACAAATGACAAATGGCAGCTTGCCCTAGAAGATACTTCACCAGCATCTCACATGCCCTCACAAGTTCACGACACATTCAGTAGAAGATAGTTGACGACGAGTGCACCGAAGCGAAGTCCCTACTGAGTAGAGCGAGGCCATTTCCCCTTCTTGTCACGGGCCGAGTCCTCCTCTTGCGCCTCGCAAGCCTTTGCAAGCTTTCTTACCCTCTCCTCCTCACGAGCACGTTTCGCTTGGCGTGCCCTCTCCTCCTCTCGTTTCTTCCGCTCCATCCTCTCCTTCTGACGACGCTCTTCCTCAAATCCTCTTCGAAACGATTCTTCGAACCGCCGTTGCCGCCTAAGACAATCTTGGTATTGGTTCTTTTTGACATCTTCTGGCACTTCAAGATCTATCCACGTGAAGTACTTGCATGGAGGAGGCGGTGACTGCATACAAAATTTTTGTTAGTGTTGACACACATTTATAGTAACATTTTACTTCTCGAGCTTACCGGTGGTTGGTCATAGGCGTTAGTTGGAAGTGCACAGTCATAAGCATAGTTCGGGCATACAAAATATCTCCGCCCTTCCATCCATGATTTATTTCGGTCGGTGGACACCTTCACCTTGCAAACATCTCCACACCAACATGGCGGGATGTCGACATCTTTCTCCTTCACCTTGTCCAAAGATGCGTCCTCCCACTTGTTTGGCATGTCTTCTTGGTTAGCACACGGTGGCCTCGTCATGGAACCGGATGAAGCCATGCCTACAAAACCGAGAATTCTTGGTTAACCCTAACCCCCACTTAACAATAACCACAATCCTAACCATAGCATAACCCTAACACCAACATCAAACACACATAACCCTAACCCTAGCATACTATGAAAGCCTAACCATACCAAATTAGCAAAGAAGCATAACATCATTCAACACAAATTTGCAAATCCAAGCCAAAACTAGGGTTTCCCCAAAGTAGCAAGATTTGAGCAAATGTGACAATTCCTATGGATGAAAACGAGGGGATCGGAGGAGATTACCTTAAGGAGGGGGGGGGGGGTTTGGCTTCGAAATCCATGGTCAAATACTCCGGATTTGCAAGATTTGAGAAGGATTTGAGAGGGGGGAGAGGGGAAGAGAGGAGGGGCGCAAGTCTAAGGGTTGGGTGGGGTGGGGGTGTGTGGGGTGGGGTGGGAGGGGAGAGAGGGTCGGGCCAGCCTAAGTGGAACACAAACTGTGCAGCGCCCAAGCGATAGGCGCTGCACTTTACACAGTGTGGCGCCTAAGCCTTAGGCGCTGCAGTGCTGTCTGTGGGGCCGCAACTGGACCAGAGCTGCCACGCTGGCAGGAGGTGCGACGCCTAAGGCAGAGGCGCTGCATAGTAGTGTGCGGCGCCTAGCTGTCGGGCGCCACACGAAAGGGTCAGCCGAGTGAAATTTTGTCGAAAGCAGGTCAGTTTATGATTTGATTTCGCCCTCAGGTCAAATATGTGATATCTACCAGCATTGGTGGCTCTGCCTGCCGCCGCGGTAGTTCGGTCATGTGGCTGCCGGTAGTGGATCCTCTAACATCTAACGTGAAGGAGGAAAGTCACCTAAGCTACACTTCCCTAACTTCCCTCCTTCACTTCCATATGATTAAGGCTAAAATGAATTAAATTAATTTGCAAATTACAAATCTACTTTATACATTTACAAAAATTACATACAAACAAATTACGATGCAATAAAATTAATTTTAAGTTTATTTATATCATACTGCGTATAGTATCTATTTAAGTAAATAATACAGTGTTCGCTACAATACCATGACTTTCCTTCTCTGGTTTACAATACTTGGCTGCCTGCCCAAGCCCAAGGGCAAGGTCCACGGTTCACCGGCCGGGGCCGAAGAAGATGAATAGAGATTCCTGCGTCAAGTGGTCACTGTTGTTTATTTGCTCGTATGTTACCACCAGGACTCATTAATTGCCTACGTCACCCGACTCCTCACTCGCCGCCCTGCCTGCCAAATTGAATAAAAGTTGTACGGAGCGCTTCCCGATTGGATACACGCAGGAATGGCTCCAGCAGCGAGCGAGCGACCCACCCGGCAAATAATCGTGGCGGTAGCGCTCGTATTTATTACGATCGAAAGCAACAGTGCGACCCGATCGAGTGCCGACGCAGTGGCCGGCCCCGTCGTCCCGTCTCGAGGGGCCGTGCGCCCGTTCGTTGAGCCCACGTTATTATCCTCCGAAAGGAAGGCAATGTGGTGTCCGCGTCACTGTTAAATGAAGGAAACGAGTTTGTCACGTACGACTCGCATGGTTTACCAACCAACCAACCGTGGCGCCAGCTCTGCGCGCGCGTCCGGCGGGTCGGCGCTCAATGCGTGCACGGCTGCGGTCGGCCGTGCCGCCACGGTGTGGCTTGGCTAGACTACCGCCAACCGTGCGCTCATAGTTAAGCTTTTAATTAGGATATAGATAGATTGCTCCTATCGGTATTAGTTATTCCATAACTAGTTTAGAAGTCTTAATTAATGTATCAGAAAGACGGCTTATAAAAAAAGCTGAAGAGAAGACAGCTTATTTTTTAAGCTGCGAGAAGAACTGGCCCTAAGCGCGATGGGCCGGGCGGGTGATGCAGCCGCAGGCGACTGAAGCGAGCCGGCGGGGCGGCTCTTCCGTGGTAAAACCAGTGGACAAGGGCTTTGAAAACCGCGGGGGGAGTACGGTGGGCCGTCCGGAGCAGGAACGGGGGGTCTGTCTACTCTGAATCTAAAGTTGCCCATTGGTCAGCATCCAGTGGCCTCGAGGAGCTTAAGCACTGTTGGGAATCTGCAGCGACACAGATGAGGCAGTGTTATGCTTTCAAAGTGCATAGTCATGACGCCGTCGAAACCAGCTACACCACACGACAGAACCGAGTCCCGTGAGATGATGTAGCAGAGCATATCAAGCCTTCAATCCTTGCAATCAATGCGACATAACTTACCAGTGTACCCGTATGACAAATGAGAGACAGGGAGAAAGGTTGATGCCCCTGCCATCTTTACCAACCTGTCTCCACACTACGAATGTACCAACATCGATGCCCTCTCCTCTTGCACACAACCAGAGTGTTTTCTTGCAGAAAAAAAGAAAAAGGAAAACGGAGCATGCATGTTAAGAAAGTAAAAACCAGAATTATAGTCATGCAACATGCCCATCTAAGCCTGCTACAGCAAACCTGGATCCTTGTCAATTCTTGGTATTCCCTCTGTAAAGAAAATAAGAGCGTTTATATCTAAACGCTCTTATATTTCTTTACAGAGGAAGTACTAAGAAACAGCATTTCACCGGATATCACTATCAGCAAAGAGCCCACTAGGGTGGTAAATGTACAAAGTACAAGCTGAAACGAACGGCCAAAACCTACATACTCAACATCACCTACAACAAAAGGAACTACAATCCATCCATATATGTCAATACAACCTATGGTATGTTTTCGGAGTCACAAACTCCTCATCCTTGGATATGTCAAGCAAAATAACACATTGTATATGCAAGCTAAGACTAGCAGCTATTTCAACCAAGAAAATTCCACACTTTACAAAGGAGCGGGAAGCCACACTTGCATAGCATAAGCCACGGGCATTGTGCCGGCAGCCTAACGTATGCTATGGGTCCGCCTTGCAGAAATTTAAGCTACAATTTCCGACTGAAGGATAATGCCACCAAGAACCCCAAACAAGGAGCGTTCAGTCACTTGTCCTAGATGACCCACGACAGCTGCCACCGCTGCATCATATATAAATCGGCTTCACATCATTAGCCCCAAAGCTTAATGCACAGGAAGGGCACCTTCGCTGGCGGTTTCTGAGCAACTTCTGTATACAGTCGTTGCAGAAAAGATGGTAGCACTTGGTAATCACGACCTAAACAACATGGGAGAACAAGTTCAGATTCATATGGTGACCAAGGTTGTAGGAAATGAAGGCAACAGTATTCACCTCTTTCTGTCGGTCGCGACAGACACCACATTTCAATATTCCCCTGTACTCATTCACCTCCTGATGAACCTTTTCCAACACCGACGATCCCTCTGTCTTTGCTCTAAGAGAACTAGCTTTCCTTGATAACGATTCCAAATCGTCCTCAGTTCTCCTCTTACTAAACCTGGAAAAACATCATTACACTTGTCACGTCAAGAAACCTGAAGATCACATGGAGTGTGGAAAAATAAATCTCTGCAAACAATTACCTATCCTTCTCTAGTTCTACAAGAAGTCCAGCAACTTCTAGTCGACTCCTCCCAACATTGGATTGTACTTGATCCATGGACTGTCTCAATTGTTGAGCCTCTCCCAATACATCCGCCAGCTTTCTTTGAGCATTGCCTGAAGAAACAGAATGTCGCCGTCCATCCTCCGAAAGTCTCGCTGTCTGCTCTGACCAAACTTTTAACTGCAAATGGGCAAGGAAAAACATGTGTGTCAAGCACTCGCTAAAACAGAATGTTCTCCCTACATTTATGCGTTTAAATTTACCTTGTCGTCTAACTGGGAGATTTTATCTTTGTACAGATCCATCAAACCCTTTGCCTGCCGTAAATTCCTGTTCAGATTGCATAACTCTAAATGCAAAGTATCCTGTGCCTGTTTCACCTTAACGCCTTCCATAAAGATCTGCAGTAACATGTAGAGGCTTCAATAGGTCGCTGTTTAAAAAGATTCTTATAATTTCATCCCCAACGAATAAAGACAAACATGACTCTTGAATGACCATGGTTGATTTTTCTTGTGCAGTTATGCTAATCTGATTAATCAACCAAATATGCACACAAATTACTAATTTGAGGTTTTCTACACAACTTCAGTATGTAGCGTCGTAGATTAGGAAATAGCAAAATGCATTGTAGTTGCGGCCTTTATCTCATTCAACCACCACAACTCGCCTTTTACTTCTCCAGCCACCTAGATTTATCTCAGTCTACCCAAAACCCACTTCCACAGTTTGGTTCCATTTTTCCGTGAGGTGTCCCTGAGACACTAAAGTAGCCTAGAATCGTCTAAGTGCCACCGAATTGGCTCAAAGAATAATTCAATATACTAGTATGTTTTTTGCATCTCCTCTTTTCTCCCATCTTCTTCCTCTATCCCCTTCTCTTTCTTGTCTGCCTTCCCCCCAACACACACACGTCCAGATCTGGAGAAAACGGAGCCAAGTAGTATGGCAATGCTCTGGATGCCGTCCTAGCACATCTTCTCCCTCACAGCTGCTGCAGATTGAAACGAGCCCAGCGGTTTGTTGTCTTCCTAACATTTGTCCCATGACCTCCCCTCCTCGATGTGAGGTCAAAGGTCTCCTTTTTTGCCCTAAAAATGTGAATTGAGGGTGTAAATCCATGTTGTGGCTTCCACTTTATGTGCATGGCACTCGCACATGCATGTGGCGCCAGCTTTGGGGCACTCACTAGAGGACCAAGGCATAATGAGGATGACATCCAAATGCACAAGAACAGGCTTTGAGGATACCAATCTGGTCACCTTGGGCGTGCATGGAATCGAAAACTGCTGCATTGCGCAATACAAGTGCTTGCCTCATCTTAGGAACAGAAGCAAAGCACTCCCAGTCAGTTTCCTCCATGCACGGTAGTGCTGTCTTGGATGCCTCGTCCATGCCTTCCTTGTAGCAGCAGGTGACAAAATCATCTTATTCCCCACCAGCAAACAAGAAGCACCATCTCTTTGACACTGTGGACATCTCGTTGGATTCACAGGTGGTGCTCGGCTCAGTGCAATGGCCATGTCCCGAATTACTTGTCTTAGATTTGTCTAGATATGGATGTATCTAGACATGTTTAGTGTTAGATACATCCGTATCTAGACAAATCTAAGACAATAATTTGGGACGGAGGTAATATCTACTAACAGATACTTGTTTTTTAGGCATACAAAAGTAAATCCATATTCCTAATAAATACCATATTAACTACTCCCTCCGTCCCAACATAAATGACTCAACTTTGTACTAGCTTTAGTACAAAGTTAGTACAAAGTCGAGTCACTTATTTTGGGACGGAGGGAGTACAACACTAAACCATTTTTACCAAAAAAAATCAGATTTACCGGATGCACACCCTAAGCTGGAATGAAGATGAAAAGCAGGATTAACAGTGAACCGTGCCTGGCTCAGTGGCCTGCTGTTTGACAGCAACCAAATTAACTTACAAAAACTCATTTTTATCCCACAGTAGTGGAGCACAATGTGGCCATGTGGGTCATAACAAAGCTCAATCGAGCATGGTGGCAGAGCAAATGGCACTGCGTACCAAACACAGCATGATGCCGATCAGGGCGAAGGGCATAAGCCCAACGAGAATGGCTCCATGTGCCCAGATAGTATGAGTTCTTTTTCCCATGGCAAAGAATGATAATTCAGCTTGTAAAGGGTAGCATGTGCTCATGAATCAAGCCTAAGTTGATAGTGGCACAAGGGAACTTGAAGCTGATATTTGGTTATGTGTCCTGAAAGACTGCAAAGTAACGAAATATGCGATCGTATAAGCATGGGCTAGCAGTCTCCTAATTTGTGTTGCAAATCACCTGGCACGTAGAGCAGAAGTTGTTTGTGTTGGACTGTTGGTGTTTCTACGTTGAACTCCTGTAAATGTCTACTGTCTTTGGTTTCAACAAATTAAGTGGGAGATTAATTCTCCATGCTGAAAACAGAAATCTGATGACGTCTCATACTAATGTCTTTTGTTTCAACTTTCAACAAATAAACAGTCCTCCATGCTCAAAATAAAAATATGATGCTCAAGCTCACTTATTTGTTAATAGGCTACCAGGAGATTATAATGATCTGGATGGTCTCATGGCGTAACTACCGTTACTAACATGAAAACCTGGATAAAATCATGGTGGTAACCTAAACCTTCTAGTTGCACATTTAAATTATTATTGGCATGTCCGCGGGTTATGGGAACTGAAGTCAAACAAGCTTTAAGTGAAATCAGAGTTATTGTGAACAGAAGTGGGTGATTTTAAGGTTACACTAATGTTGAAAACAAGGATACATCAGCACGAACAAAGAATAGCAAATGAGTCCATAGAATTACCTTTGTATTGTGGTCATCTCTCTCGATAATTTGCTGTAGCAATTGTTGATTTTGTGTTTGTATATCTTCATATGCTTGCCCAATACTCTGAAATGTCAAAAGTAAGTATTTGTAGAATACTGATAATCTGTATTTTACAGAGATGTAGAGATGAAACAGACCTCAATCTCTGACAGGTACGCTTCACCTTCTTCATGCTTTGATTTCAATAATTCAGATAAACTACCAATATCTCTGTAATGCACAGAAAAGTTCACAAGTTAGCATCACTTTGACCAGTAAAAATTGATAATGTTTCCAGCTTCTGCCTACTTCAACACATGTGATGGCTTACCTTCTGGCACTCTCCATCTTCCCCCTTAATTCAGCAATCTGAGCTTCACCATTTGCAAGTCTCTGCTGAGACGTTGCTTCAGCTTCGATGGCTGCCTTAACACGCTGTTCTAGCCTACTATCATCAAGAGAAGATTTGAGGCTATGGGCACGAGCCCATTCACAGTATTCTCTATCTTTCGACTCCAGCACATCTCTGTCACAAAACAATAAGGTATGGACATCACTACATCAGAACGGTAAAGTTTGTTATAGTAGAACTTATGAATTTGGTAGTAAACAATGTTTAAAAGCTCAACAGATTATTTCAGATGATCTGATCAATGGGCAATAGGAGAACAAGCAGAGTGGAACACAATAAATTGTAGAGGTAGTTTCATGAAAGGTTTCTGCTGTAATAAAACTACCTTGAATCAGTAGATTCGCGCTTATACATTTCCACAAAGAGCTTTAACTCGCAATTCGTTTGCCTTAGTTCATGAACCTACAAATCATGTGAATCCAGTGGCTTAAGAATTCATAAAAACAATATGAATGGAAATCAAAGAATCTAGCTAAAACAAGCCATTTCCTGATGCCTGCTAAGACAATGCAGCTAGTTAAATCAGCAATTTTTTAATTATTACCCTGGACCGTAGATCCCTTACTTCAGGTCCAGCACGAGTGGATTTACATAATGATTCGTTGATGGCATGCTCCTGTAAAGCACAAAACGAATAGCTTAAACTTAATTGAAATAGTCACAAAACACTCATTAACTTCTTCAACAAGCTCATATCAAGAAATTTACATTTCTAGCCAGAATATCAGAAATGGAGCGAACTTCAGCTCGTAAAGAATGCAATTCTGAAGCATCATCCTTGTACTTAGATAGTTCAGTTTGCATAGCGCCCATTTCTTCTGGCAGTGATGACACCAGCGCTTTAAATTCTGATATGGTTTGGTTCCGACCTGAAAATAGGAAGTTTTTACTTATTTAGATTCCGATATGGCCAGAAGAGAATAACTCAACACTATTAGCAAAGTCAAACAAGAATCATCATACCAGGTTCTCTCGAAGATTCTTCAAGTTTCAGTGCAAGCATATTCTTTTCATCAACTACTTTCCGCAGATTCTGATCTAAAACTGCAAGGGTTGACTCACAATTGAGAGATACCCTATGAGGAATTCCAGACAGATCAACTTTTACATTAATTTCCCTTTCTTGCCATATCAATTTATCCTTATTAACCTGAAAAGGCAAGTAGAAGCCGAGTCAAACATAAAATAAATAGCTGAGGCTCTTTGATACATGAAAAGTAAATTATACGAGCAGTAACCACCTGTAATTTCTCTAATAGTGTCCGGCATTGGTCCAACTCTGCTTGTGACTTCTGGAGTTGATCCTTCAGAACTTGGAAAGCTTTTGAAGAAGAAATGCTCTTCAAATCCGTCAAAATGTTCTGTCCATAAATTGCAAATGTAAGGCATGCAAGAATATTTTATTGAACACATCTTCCTTTACTCTAAGATTGACTCCAACGTGGAATCTCAAATAAGCCATGTCAACATTGAAATTGTAGCCAAAATGCTAACCTCAGATTCTTAAACAATTAAAAGGTGCTTTGATCAGACATCTTTTAGTTGAGAGGATGGAATTTCAAAACCATACATGTTATGCAAAAAAAAAATCTATTTTTGAACGGCACATCTGTATGTCGCCCTCTGGAGACTAGAAATAATCTAGGATTACTTTCGCTAATGTTGGTACTTGATAGGAAAGCAAACATCATCCAAAAAAGCTGCAGCGAAGCGCGGGTGGAAAATACTATTATGAATCAACTCTGGAAAGACACTCAAAAAATGTAGAACAGCATTACTTCACTTGTATGGCACCTAAACAAGCAGTGTGCAAACCTGAAAAGTAGCCAACTTGTTCAAAATTTCAATTCTCTCTTCATGAAGTCTCCTTATTTCCGCCAGGCGTTGTGAAATCAGACCCTGATCCAAACAATAGAGCAAGCAACAACTTTAGGGTAAGAGCAAACATAGGCAACACTGGAAGTTTAAAACAAGTATTTAATATTTTACCGTAAACTCCTTGTGAGAAGCCCCTAGATCCTGCAATTCCTTTTGTTTGTCTCTGACATTATCCTGAGGGAAGCTTTTATTTCCTAAAGTTGGAAATAAGATTGGAGTTCCATGTGTCGTGTCTCCCTGTGCTTTGAGAACTGCCAATTTGTGGTTGCTTTCTTCCAACTCAGCAGCAGCACTTGCCAACTCCTCTTGAAAAGTTAACAAACATCTCAGTAAAGTTAACATGGTGGTCCTTAATATTAGTTGCACACAGCATCATAGGCACATATATACTGTGCAAACATTGCCTAAATAGTTAATCTCGTCTAATCAGTGGAAGGGACATTGTGTGGCTAGGTGATCCAGTAATCCACAAAAACAAGGATCAGCCATATATTATTGTGCGTACTCCCTCTGGTTGGGTTTATAAGTCAGACACGGGTTTTTAGGTGTTCGATTTGACTAATAAAACATGTCTAATATGCCACAAAAATTATAAGTAAGAAACTTCATTTGACAACGAATCTAAAGCGATATTTTTTGTAAAATATAATACACATTTTGCTAGTTAAACTGAAGACCTAAAAACCCATGCCCGACTTATAAACCCAACCGGAGGGAGTAAGTACAGACAGGTTAGTGGAGGAGAAGAAACATTCCTACCTAGCCAGCATATCTAATCCTGGCCGAGTACAACATGCAGTGTTGTGAGGGAACCCCCAGCTTTGCCTCTCACACATATCCAGATCTGTTTTCCAGTTGCCTTTCTTGTCCCAATCCAGCACTGGCCTCTCTCCATTCCTCCTGATCTCTCTCCAACTCTCTTCAGTCTATTATCTATCCTCATCCTCTTATCAACCTCGCTATTGTCAATGTCTGACCAGAGGTAGGAAGCAGTAGCAACTACTTGAGGCAAGAGCAGCAGATGGGCGAAGAAGGTTATGGTGGTTGCAACACACAGAGGGAAGGCAGTGGGAATGGATTTTGGGAGAGTAGACGGCTAGGCAATGGTAGATTTGGGGGAAAGGGTGATGTGGTGACATATCCAATGTGATTTAAGTGTCATGTGTATCCATGTATGTAAAGCATCTCATGTTTAAGCAAGAAGATACCCTCAACTACAAGGCGTGTGTCATGCATATCAGAAGGGTATATTGGCAGGTACCGAAGGTGTCAAAATAATATAGATATAGTAAGACACTAACAAACTGTTGTATGTACCAGGGTCATATCCACGTATGTAAATCATCTCGTGTTTAAGCAAGATACCTTTAAGGCGTTTCTGTTCAGCTTTGCTTCGAGCATTTAAATATCTCTCTTCATGGTGCTTCTCTGTCAGCTGTCTGTGCTTCAAGTGGAGATCACCAAGTGCTCGTACAGCATCAGTAAGCTCTAGTGATATCTCACTAGCAGTACTTCGCAGTTCCCTAATGCGCTCTGCAGTGAAGCAAAACAAGGAAATGTTACCAAAGGGGTAAGAAATTTGGCAGTCCTTCAGCTGTAATTAATAAAAAATTATTACCAAGGAAATGTGAAGAACAAACCATCTTCGGGTAATGCAGTAAAGTGATCTAACGGTAACTTCTCGTTTGCATGCCATGAATCATTTGATGAGAACAAGATATTCTGCAGCACATCAGTAGTTGACGAGTGTACGTGGTTTTCCAAATGGCAACCAGAACTTTCTGTGGCACCTGTCTCAACGAGCCTGCTAAGGAAGTCCTTGTCTTTCCGGATGCATGCACCATCTGAATAGAAAGTTAGAAACTAAATCTGTAATTTTTGGGACATCCAAGTTTAGAATATTCCACAACCATCGACATAAATCAAATACGATGAAATGCTTCCATTACAAATTCCCCTCCCAAAAAAAAACTTGCAAATCCTAACAAGGAAGAGTTAGATGCATGTACTGCTTCCATTACAAATTTTTATACATGAGGAAACAAATTATTAGCCGACAATCAAATTAATTCAGGCAAGAACAAAGACATACCTGTAGACTCGTTGCTAGGAACTGCACTGCAGGAAGAATTTTGGGATCCACTTTTGCAAACAGAGATAGCCTTCAAATCTCTCACAAGCTGTTCAAGTATAACATTTACAGTAAACAAAAGGAAGACTTGTAGTTTTTGCAGTTACAACAAGGTAAGGTTTTAGCTTACATGCTGCCATGACTTGTTAACAAGATCTTGGGTCTCATGGTGAGACTTCTGTTTCTGTTTGAGATCATCAAATTTACCCTCGAGGGCATGGTACTCAGACTTATGGACTTCTAGCTGTTCTGAAAGCTTTTGGTTTCTGTATTTAATTACAGCAAAATCAAGCTGCCAACCAAGAACGAAGTTATAATTAACACTATATATAGAAAAAAAGTAACGGAAATTACAGTGTAGAAAAGCCAAAAGAAGGAACATTCGAGATGAAAGCAGCATGGATTTCTTTGTTTAAATACAAGGAACGAAATCCAATTTATGATCATGGCTTGACAATACTGCTTTAATGAACAGTGCAAGAACAAAATCCAGAAGAGAGCAGTATGGCAAATAATACAAGTGCATCAATGATGTATATCCGTTTCTACATCTATATGCACAGTGGCCTAAACATCATTCCACAACATATACCAAATGAGGCCATATTAAAAATCCGACAAAATTGTTTTGCAGAAGTATCGATTATTGTATCCTTAATCATCTCTCTAAATGGATACTATATTTGCTCTCATAGTGAGACAGCTTTTCCTATCAAACACCAACCATGTCATGGACAATTTCAGCAAGGCTTTTTAGGCCTAACTAAAGGAGTCAACAAGTAAAGTTGTACGGTACACTTCGCAGTGGTGGACAAATGCAGATTTGCCAACCGTTCATGCATATGTCAGTAGGTTTCCCATGCAATGCCCAAGGTAAACCCAGAATGCAAGCAGGCTGGCGAATCCGGTAAAACCGGACATGCCCAAGGTAAAATAATTTATGTTGCAATCTGAGAAGCTCCTGCGATTCACGAAGTAACCTAGTAATGTCGTTGACCCCAGCTACCTAATACAGGATCCAAATAGCAGAGTAATGTCGTTTACTCTGCTGGTGGACCGTCAACCGATCGATCGAGCCAGCTCGTACGAATGCCATGGCCAACGACCAAGCTCAGAACCTATTCGATTGCCACAATCAATCTGGATAAAATAGTGAAATCACCGCCTGGCTAGTCCTCTCTTTTGGTTGGCCAAATATCTCAATGATGGGCTAATGCTGACCTTGCCCAAGATAGCAAAACATGGATCAAGACGGCTCATTCTGTTACGATCCATGTTTTGCTTTTACATTGTTAGTGCGTGGAGTGGACTCTAGCTTCCTGAAGAACTACGTGGAAGGGAACTATATTTGACTTCTTTTTAAATATATGGAAGAATAACATGTTTTGTACCTACAGTTGTGTACTCAAAACATATATGCGCGATGTGTAAACAATTGCTGTTCCAACAACATTCGTGAAGGCTTATACTAGCCTGAGCTTATCCCAAATCATAGGATTTACTAACAAGTAGTGTAAGACAAATGATTTCTATCTACAACTACTCCCTCCGTATCAAAATATAAAAAACGTCTTATATTTTGGTAGAGGCTATGGCAAGACTGGGCACAACACCCACACGGCCACACAATGAACCTTCCACGACTGTAGCCTTTATTACAAGAAATGAACTGTGATACTGGCGATTCGTTTTCATCAGAGAAGCTCCTTTTTGTCATATTTTACTTTCAAGCAAGTTTCTCATACTACAGAGACCATTGCGGAAAGTGTGTCACCAAAGATCAACTTTGAGCAAAGTGACTGATTTTGCCTTGCTGGGCAAGAGCTCGTTGCGATGGGCATGCACGCTTACCATAGATGTGAGCTCTTCAAAAAAATAGTGTACAATGCACGCACATGAGGGCTATGACCAAGGGAAGTGTGTGTTGGTACGCTGATGAAGAGGAACAACGAATGTGACGTCAATGTCCCTCGAGTCATGCGAGATTTGGCCGAAAGCACCGGATACCCTTTTTAGATAAATCATGATAATATACATGTTCACCTTGCAAGAACAGGATGATATGGATCACAACACAGTTATAATCCATGATCTTGTAATCAATATTTCTGTGTCTAAATTTGTTGTACCATGGCAACGCACGGGCATTCGACCAGTGTTGTGAACAATTTCAGCAAGACCATTTGGGTCTAGCTAAGGTAAGAAGAGATGTTGTGCACCAAATTTTGCAGTGAGGTAAAATCACGGCGGAAAAAGTTTGGGCATGCCAACCGTTATAGTAGGACGCGCATGCAAGGCGTAAGTGGGTTGCCAAAGCCGGCTTCAACGGACATGTAGCCCCACGTAAAATGAGTCTTTTTGCGAGGTAAAATGACTGTTAATGAGATTTCAGAATCTCCTATCGACTCATGTATTACCCTAGCAAATTCGTGGACCTGGGCTACCTGATACACGATCGAAATACAACTGAGTAACAAGTCTCCACACGGTAGCCTATACCTTGACAATAGAGGACTACTTAAGAGGCTTGGAATGAGGCGTATACCTTCTTGTCGTCGGATGAAGGCGGAAGCGCTGGGCGCTTGGCGGGAGGTACGGCATCAACACCCTGCGCAAAGGAGCCAGATAGCCGCCGCTTCCGATCGGGCTCGCCGGTGCTCCCCATAGTTCTAACCCTAACTAGCCGTCCCGCCTCCAATCCGCCGCATGCGGGGGAGACCAAGCTCACAAACACCCGGACCGGTCCTCACGAGCACGCGCAGCACCGGCCCAGCCCGCCGCCGCCGCCCAAACCCTACCCGGCCACGGGATCGATCGGAGGGCGCAAAATTTTGAGGGTTTGCTCGCGGCACGGGGCCGATGGGGGATTGATTATGCCGTGCGGCTGAATTTGGGGTTTTGGAGGGGCGGATCGAATCGAGGAGATGGGAAGGGTGAGAATTAGCGGTGGTTTTGGTGTGAGGTGCGTATGCGTGCGCTCTGCGAAGAGTCTACGCTCCACAGAGTGGAGAGGAGAGGAGGGGAGGAGGAAGAGACGGCGGAGGAGAGGGCGAGCTGGGGTGGGGAACGGAGGCACGCACGGTGGGGGAGAAAAACCGCACGCTAGGCACCCATCCGATATCGGGGAGGAGCGGTCCGGCCAGCCCCGCCCGGCACGTGTCCACGGAGAGCCGCACGCTCGATCGACACTACAATGCGTGCGGACAACCATGTGAGTTTGTGACATGCCACTCCGTCCCGATGGACCCGACCTCATGGCTATGGGTGACCCTTGTGGGTCGGGAAAACCTTGGCCTCGATATGTGACGACTTTTTGACGAATATGATATTTTAGCAGAGTCGCTATATGGATGTCGCGCCAAAACGACCTTGTAGTCTTCATATTTGAAGGCTGGGAGGTTTATATGGAGCTCGCTCTATACCCAGTGGTCTACATGGAAAGCAAGTTTTAGCTTCGTCCTTCTTCCGTCACGTGTGAAATTTGAAACGGCCCAGCCTCTCACACACCATCACCGACTGGCACCTGGCCATTTATTGTCATGCCTGCTTCATCGGATTCCCATGGCCGGCCTGTCGGATAACCCTCACGCGACATCATCTCACGACTTGTGTCTGAGCGGTCGGAGAGATGCCATGTAAGCAATCAGCAAGCGTGTGAGCACGGCCGTGTTTTCCACTAGAAAGCACGCCACTTGATGGTCGTTTGCCGCCAATGGCCTCCTTAACTGCTTTCTAAATGAAGGGTTGGCGGCCCCAGCGGTCTATAAAAGGTTGTCGCTGCCTCCTCTCTCTCCCATCGCCCTCTTTGGCGCCTTCAGAAATCCCTTCAACCCACCTCCATTTCATCTCTTCCTCTCCAAACATGTTTCTAAAAACGTCACGTCGATGCCTTGGACCCCTTCTGGGGGCAGATGCATGTGGGCCCTGTCAAGCTCGCGAGGGACGAGGTGGAAACTTAGCGGCAGACTTAGCACCGTGCGCTCGCCCTTGCCAGTGCAGAAGCATGGCCGGCATGGGGCGACCGCGTGGAGGCCATCTTTTGGGGGATCGAGGCATGTAATGCCGCCGCCACAGAAGCATGGCTGTTCTGGGACGATCGGGTCGAACCCATATTCGGGGCGTTGAGTCCCGCATTGCCGCATCCCCACTTGACCCTGTCATGCAACTAGGCCCCGCTGGCGAATCCAACCATCGCCGCAACTATTAGCTAATTAGTTGATAGTATAGCTAAGTATTAGATGCTCAATCAATCCAAGTCGCAATGCTACTATTTTTTCAGCCAAATTATTAGAGATGAAGTTGAATTGAATCAAATATATTGTGAATTTTCTATTACTGGGAAAGGACCGTTGTAGTCAATGACAAGCGAGACCTATATAACAAAAATATGAAGACCACCTTTTTGATCTATCTATGTTTAAAAACATGAAGATCACCTTTTTGATCTATCTATGTTTGTGTGTTTCCTCCACGGTCTTCGTATCCTTACGGGGCACAAATATGACGACTATGCTAGAGTTGCTCTTACCCGTGGTAGTAGATGACTACTTTTCTTTTTTGCTATCAAGCGATGATTAAATTTGAAATCCATTGTTTGGGAAGCTTCTTCTCCCATATCAACAAGAGATTCCAAACGTTCAATTGGTCAAAGGCGAGCAAGCTTCTTCTATGGTAGCTGGTTGTCGTGAAAATGGTCTCCACGACGGTTGTGCATGTATGGTGATAGAGGTGTCAAGTGGTCCGAGCAACTTCAACTAGCGAACACGACCAAGGCTTGAGTTCTCGCAATATAAAAAAGAAGGTCATGACATGAAAATCGTCGAAGCTACGAGCAATTTGGCAGAACTCTAAGTTCCATGGTCAACAAACATTGGCAGATTGCTTTCAACTCGAAAAGGATTCCCTGACGTACCACTTTCAGGCCCACATGTCAGTGGCTCAATGGCACCTTGCAGTATGTCAAGGGAGTTGTGTTCTTCCAACTCATAACTAGTTATTCGCGGCTAATCACAAATTTCATTTGCCGCATTTTTCTACAACGGTCAATAGCGCACAATTGCTCGCGTCACACGTGGCATGGTACGTGGTCTAGCAATCTTAACACATGATCTTCTAAAAAACAATCTTAACACATGTATGGTTTTTAGCGTGTAACACGGTTCTTTGCATGGGTCTCCAAGTTTTTTTTACATTTTTTACCTTTTACTTTTACTTTTACCTTTTCTTCTCCTTTTATAGATTATATTATTTAATAAAATTTGCATGAACATTTAAAAATAGCAAAACTTTTCAAATCTGCATGAACATTTTGAAGATTGCATGGACATTTTCCAAAAAGCACACAATTTTTTTAAGAATGTGTGATTTTTTTTAGAAAATGCATGAACACCTATTAGAAAATATGTGAAGATTTTCTAAGTTACATTTTTACTTAAAATGTGTGATTTTTAAAATAAGTAAAATATCATTTATTAAATTTGCGTGAACATTGTAAAAAAATTTGCATGATTTATCATGAAATGATATGATAATTTCTAGAAAGTGTGTGCACATTTTTATAAATTATATGAATAATTTCTAAAAATTATTGAATGTTTCTAAAAACATGTGAACAATTTTAAAAAATATGAACACATTTTGAAATTACATGAACATAAGTTTAAATTCATGAATATTTTTTCAAATATGCAAACTTTTTCTAAAACATGTGTACAATTTAAAAGTATCACAACATAGTTGCTAAATTACAGGATTATTTATTTTCAATACAAAAATATATTGAAAAATAACAGAAAAGCGAGTAGAGAAAATAAAAGGTCCTTTTTAGGTGTAATAAAAGGGTTTGCTGAGCGTAGTTTCTCGCTTCATGATGCGCTCACTTAGCACAAGGCTATGAGTGGGGTGAGCGCAACCGGAAGTAAATTTTGGAGTCAAAAGCACTATTTTTTCTCATGAAAGTAAATCTGTACCTACATGAGAAGTAAATATGTGCTTCTGATGTAAGAAAAAAAAACATATTTCTTTCCTTTTTCAGAGGCATAACTCTGCTTCTGGTGGAAGCAAATCTGTGCCTCCACGAGAAGCACAAATTTGCTACTTGTGAAAGAAAAAAACTTGTTTTTTTCGAGAGACACAATAGTGCTCTCCAGGAAGCAAAATTTGTGCCTCCATGAGACACACATATGTTATAAAAGCTTTTTTTTCTTTGCCAAGAGGCACAATTGTGCTTCTCGCGTAGGAAAATTTGTGTCTCCACGAGAAGCAAATCTGTACTTTCACAGAAGAAAAAAAACCCGCATTTTTTCATTTCTGTGAGACATATTTGTGCATCTTGTGGAAGTAAAACACACACACACACACAAATCACGCAGAAATCCCCAAAACTTAGGAAAACCCGGACGAAAAACCAAAAAAAGGAAAAAAAATCATCTAAAAGCCAAAGACGCTTGAAAAAATATCCCGAGAAAGCGCACAGCACCACTTGACGCGCTCTCAATCCACCGAAGTGACCCTTGCGGGGCTCCCGGAAGGGGAGCTCCTATGCAGCGCTGCATGCGCCAGCTCCACTAGCTGGCGCTCACAGCCGCCTGCTCGTGGGCCGACCCATGTGGCGAGTGCTTCATCGCTTCATCGATCGCCACGCTTGGTCACTCGCTCGAGCCTTGTTTCACCTGTTGGTAGAAAAAAAGAGCGTTGTTTCACCTCCGTTGAATTTTAAAAAATGAAAAATATAAATGTAAAAATTGCAAAAGTGAAAATTTCGACATATAAAAAATGTTTATGATTTTAAATAGGTTCAACGAATTTCAAAAAAGTTAGTTGAATTTAGAAAGAAAACTCCTCGATTTTGCAAAAGGTTTATTGAATTTGGGAAACAAACTCCTCAATTTTGAAAAAAGTTCATCGAACTTAAAAAGGAGTTCATCAATTTTGAAAAAAGTTCATCGATTCTAAAAAAAGTTCATCCATTTTGAAAGAAATTAATCGATATTACAAAAAGTTCATCTGTTTAAAAAAAAGTTCACAAATCTAGAAAGAAGTTCATCAATTTTGAAAATGGTTAATCAGATTTGAAAAAGTTCAATTTGTGAAAAATCATCAGATTTGAAAAAAAGTTTATCAATTTTCAAAAAAAGTTTGCCAAAAAGTTTTATTGATTTTGAAAAAAGTTAATCGAATTGGCATTCAAATTGGAAAATTTTCATCAATTTAAAAAATCTATTTATTGGAGAAAAGATCACGAATTTAAGAAAAGAAAATAGAAATATGAAAAAAAGAAAAAGAAAAAACATGGAAAACATACGGGGGCATTTCCTATACATACAAATATATAACATGAAGTAGGTATTCATAAAGCAACGAGGTGGCGTAGTTGCTCTCCGAAAAACCTATTTGCTGCACTTTACGTTCTATCTACCATTTTTGGTAACCCTGTAGAAGGTTCTTAAACCGTGTCTTTTTCTTTTGGTTTCTTTTTACCTGGTTTTTTTTTTGTTTATGTTTTTTTAGTTTTTATTTTTATTTTTTCAATGAGTGCACATTTTTAAGTAAATTCAAATTTCTCGATTTTTTCTGATTTTTTTTTTAATTTTGATTTTCTTCATCCCTTCTTCTAAAAAATGTGCAAAATCTTCAAAAATTGTTTGGAAATTTCAAATTTTAGTCATGTTCTTCTAAAAATATTCGCCTTTAGGAAAATTAGAATTTCAAAATTTTGTTCACTTTTTGCAAAAAAAATCAAAATATTCAGAAAAAGCCACGATTTCAAAATTTGTTTGCTTTTTCCAAAAACTGTTTTAGATTTTCGAAATTTTGTTCTTGTTTTCCAAAATAGATCATGTTTTTAAAATTCAAAAATTGTGATTTTGTTCTCTTTTCCCAAATAATGTTCAAAATCATATGTTTGTTCAAAAATGTCAAAAAATCTTCAAAAATATGTTTAGAATTTCATATTTTGTTTGTTATTTGAACATATTTATTGAAATTTCAATTTCTCCATGTTTTCCAAATTGAGCACGTTCTTAAAAAATGTCTGGAATTTTAACATTTTGTTCAATTTTTTCAAGAAATATCTGAAACATGCTGCACTGCAGCGGGACAACATGACTCCACCGTACGTTGCTACAGTCCCGCGCGGTGTTTTACCTCCCGCTACAATCTTCTATAGGCCGCTGCTAATGAGTCGCCGCAGTCGGGTCGCACCTATGCACCCGACTGTTGTTGGACGCATCGAACGGTGCATAGGAGGTCCCTAGATGGTGGCATATCAACGTTGGCCGCTCATTAGGAAACAATGACATCTCCTATTTGGCGCCTATAGCGTCCTTAATGGAAGAACGATGCAACGCACATACCCTATTCTCTTCGCTAGATTTTGTGGGTCATCCCATCTAGAGATCATTTCCTGTGAAGCTGCCAACTGGTTTTGGGAAGCTTCCGCAGGCTTCCGGTCGGATATTTTTTTTCGTGCCCCGTTTCTAGCCCAGTTTTCGTCCAGCTTTTTTTTTTTCTATTTTTCTATTTTTATTTTAAAATTCATGAATATTTTTAAACTCATTGCTTTCAATTCAAATATGTGATCTTTAATTCCTGAATATTTTTCAAATCCGCGAACATTTTCCAGATAGGTTAATTTTTTCAAGTTTGTGAACTTTTCTCAAATCCATGAACATGTTTTCAAATCGGTAAACTTCTTTCAAATTTGTGAACTTTTTTTTAGATGCATGAACTATTTTTTCAATTCATGACCATTTTCAAATCCGCATCATTTTTTCAAATGATGGAAAAATTCAAATCTATGATTTTTTTTTCAAATCCATGAACTTTTCAGTTCGTCAATAATTTTTGGGAAATGATTGCCATCGCCCGACGGATCCGCAATTTTTGTCTGCCGCCTTGCACGATCGACACGTGCCTTGTGGGCCCTCACACGTCTCCTGGTCCTGAAACAACGCCCAACCATGCTTTCCTCTCTCTCGCTCGCATTATCTTCTTCCCCCGCTACAGATTAGGCCGAGGCGCTGACTGCCGCACACACCTGACGGGCCAGCGTCCCTGCCGCCGGCGAGCAAGCTGGATGTCAGGTCTCCGTGGATCCCTCGCCGAGATTCGTTCGTCGGGCGCACTGGTGTGAGAGGGGCCAACTTCTGTAGCCCGACCACCGCTTGTTGTGGATCCCTCGTCGAGATCCGTCCACCGTCCCGACGGTGGTCGTCGTAGCCGAGCACCGCTGCCGGTAAGCTTCGCCGCTTGTAGGCCGTCGTCGCCGAGCGCCGCCGCAGGTCATCGTCATGAACGCATCCATGCCGGATCTCTGCCGCCAAACGCCTCCCGGCGACCAGATCAATGGATCCGGCGAAATCCGCCACGCTAGCGTGGAGCACCATCAACCTCACCGCCGTTCTGGCACCACCAGAGTTGGCAGCAGCCACATCACGACGATGTACGTCCACGTTCATTGCAAGTTTCTGCAACAACAACGTTGTTGCGGAACGGCAACGGCGTGTTAGTGTGCGATATGGCCGCAGAGTTACTGCAATTTTGGTAACAAATATGTGTTTGCAATTTTTGCAACAAGAGTTTTGTTGCAGGAAATTAGAGAAGAATAGGTTTTGCAACAAACGACTTGCTGCAGAAAATCTCTATCTCTACTACTTAAAAAGAACGTAAGGTTCCCATTTCACCTTTCTTCTCACCACCACTTCGTCCAACCTTCCATGTATATGATAATCAATTACCTTAATTTACTTACCTTCTGAACCAATTCCATTTTAATTTACCTACCAAACTTCTAATCAAAATATAAGGTAATTCACGGTCAAAATTTGACGAACATTTATTTACACAATCGCATTATTATTGACAGGTAAATCACAAGTTAACGTACTAGAATATTTATATCCCGTTGCAACGCACGGGCATTGTTCTAGTAGAAAAAAAGGTTTCATAACAAAGATCTGTAATTTTTGCAACAAAAGTTTTGTTGCACAAAACTAGAGAAGAATATGTTTTGCAACAAAGGACTTGTTGCAGGAAATTAGAAAAAAAAAGATTTCGCAACAAAGGTCTTGTTGCAAAAAATTAGTCAAGGATTAGTTTTGCAACAAAAGCATTGTTTCAGGAAATTAGAGAAGAGGGATTGAGGGCTCATGTCACTTAATCGGACGGCTCGCGAGGCGGCGGATCTTTTTAAAAGATCCGCCAGCCGACGCGTAGCATGCCCCATATTTTTTTCAAAATCGATGAACTTTTTCGAGTCAGGAACTTTTTTCGGATTCATGACTTCTTTTGAAACTATGAACATTTTAAAAAATTAACAAAAACAAATCAATGTTTTTTTTTCCAAAAGTCAATGGTCAACGGTTAACAATCGACCAGGTCAAGCACAAAGAGCGACCAGATGCGTGCACTTGAGAAGCTAGCTGCACACTCGCATAGCTGGGCCGACCCACGCAAGGGGTCGGGCGAGCGCTGCCTTGCTACCTGGCACAATGAGTGTCAACTAGAAGCTCTCTGAGAGAATTTCAGAGAATCTCCTCGGGATATGGCTCGTCTATAAGTTACTACTCCCTTCTTTCCGGTTTATAGGGCTTATCTCAAAATTTTAGTTTTTTCATTTTATAAGGCTCAATTTGGTTGTTCCTCATCATAAGTTCAGATTCCAAGGTGCATTAAATCATTGCATGCAAGTATTAAGAGAAAATTGACCAATGCATGTACTTTATGTATGCATGCATTGCAATTAATGCATTGGTAAACATAATTTTTTGAGAAAAACAAAAGCATTAATTGGATGCTTTTGCAAACTACAAAAAGTATTCCACCACTCACCATCTACCTTAGTTGGTGAGATTTTTGAATTGAGCCCTATAAACCGGAAAGGAGGGAGTATGTCCGCTCAAAATGTATCACTCCCTTCGTTCGGCTGCGCGGAGTGTTCACCTAACTTAGTGGAACACTGATGGGTTAGGTTGTTAGATTGCAATTGGAATGTGGCGGCCGGTCGACCTGCTTGCTCTTGCAAAAGTTGTTGGAATTCCCCCAAGTGTAAGGGTACAACAGAACGGTAGCAAATATTTCCCTCGGTTAGAGAACCAATGTTATCAATCTAGTAGGAGTCCCCCAAACTAAAAAAGTAAGTAGCACCTACACACACGACACAAACACACTTGACCCCCAACACGGTAAGAGGGTTGTCAATCCCCTTGTCTTGCTAGTTGTAAGATTAAACTGCAAGTGATAGAGAGAGTTGATAGCAATGTAACATGATAAAACAGTAGCAATTGTGTACAAGAATTCAATAATAAAGAATAGATCGAAGGGGCATAGGTTCATTAGTGACATCTCTCTCAAAAACAGGCAGATGGCATGGTAAAAAATTATAGTTGGGCAGCGATTAAATTGCAATATTTGTATTTATGACTATGATCATTCATGGTATAATCTCATATAGGTATTAAGTCTTTGATAAGTAGACCATTAATCCAACTGCATCTACTACTGATACTCCACACCAAAAGCACTATCCAGCATGCATCTCAAGGTATTAAGTTTGCAAGAAAGAAGAAATAGAGTATCACAATAAGCAAGGTGACATGATGTAGAAATATGACAAAACCCCATCATTTTACCCTTTGCGACAACAATACAACACGTGTCTTAGCCCTTATTGTCACTGGGTTAGATCATCGCAAGATTGAACCCACTACAAAGTACCACTCTCTCTGAAGAAAAACCCATCGAACTTGCTAAAGAAGATAAATAGATCGAAGAGCATGCAAAGCAAATTAATTATACAACAATAAAACCTCAAAAGATCTAATTGATTTCAATGAACAATCTAATCATAAAGTGACAATTCAGCATATCCCAACAAACACACCATAGACTACATCAAATTGATCTCAATCATGTGAGGAAGCTCAAGGGAACATGGTATTAAAGATCCAAAAGAGAGGCAGAAAGCCATCTGGCTACTGCTATGGATCCTCAAGTCGTAATGAAACTACTCACACATCATCATGGAAGCATCAAGGTTGATGAACAAGACTCCGGCAATGGATTTCCCCTCCGACAGAGCTCCGGAATAAGCCTCCAGATTGGATCTTCATGAAACAAGAACTTGCAATGATTCAAATGATACACCAAAGGATCCACTAGGGTTCTTGATGTTGCAGATGATAAGGATGTGGATGATGATAGTGGTGATGAAGTTGTCCCCCTCGGTGGGAAGGATCACCTTCTTCTCCTTGTCAATCCCTCCTTTGGAGGCTAGGGTCCTGCCTTCTGGATGAGTTTTTAGTGTCTCTGGGCGTCCGATCCACGATCCGATTCGACAGGTGGAAATAGTCAATCTGGTGGTGGCGGCTGCACACCATACTACCGCTCATACGGGCGCACGCGGTCGTATGGAACACCTTCTTTTGCCCTGGAAGCGCGGCGATGGTTGTTTCTTTGGCTTTCTTGCTTGGTTCTTTTATGGTAGGAGATTATCACCTTATATATGTGATTCCACTACCATTTCCAATAATTTCTTCCATCAAATGATGATTGGTCCAAAAGACATTACCTGAGGGATTATCAACAGAAAGAGGTGCGCGAACACGGTAAAATTCCACAAAGCCTACCAAGTAGGCACATAAATTGTACTCGTCAACTCCCCAAAGCTTAAGTCTTGCTCGTCCCCGATCAAGTACCGTAGCTTGTAAAGAACAAGGTCAACCTTGTTTTTATGAGATACAGATATGAAAAAGACATGATTCCATCACTGTTTTAAAGGGACAATTAAGCATAAAAGGTTTATGACAAATGATAGCTCATCCTTACTACGAAAATGGTCCTGCAGGCATCCACATTTTGTCACTCAATTTTTTTGTGGACAGGTAACAACTTCATACCCTAGTTCATCGTTGTTTCAACCAGGCAAGCAGTTATACTTTTCCTATTTTTCTTTTGGAGATTCCATATTCTTTAAGTGATTTAGTCACCTTTCACCGAGACATGTTGAAGGCTCATTTCACTCTTTGTATGACATGCAAGCCAAACATGAATCTCAGAAAGACTTATTTTATATCTTTAAGAGGATTAATTTCACTGCTTGCCCTTTTGTAAGTTGAACCTTCAATGAGCTAGCATATATAGTTATTTCATCTCTTTTCAAAAACTTAACAATTGCAATGTGGAGCACTTATAATTATCATGCAAGTAATTATGTGCTACTATTTAAATCACAACACTCATCACGTACATTCTCAAGTAAGCAGTAATGAGCTCACACATCATTATATCCATATACTCATCGGAAAGGGTCATCCCTTATTCAAAAGGAAAATTTGTATTTCAACCTTATTGAAAATAAAAATTTCTAGCCTAATCTTGCGGAAAAATAATGCAGAAAAGATAAAGATACAAGATGCACGTGAATCTCCCCCAAGCTTACAATCAAGCCGGGGAGATCCCGACACTATGCGTTATATGCTCACTCCTGGGTATCCTGGTAGGCAACAAAGATGCTCCTGAAATGCTTCCTCATCTCCTCGATCACGGCTTGCTGATCAGCTACAACCTGGGCCAAAAACTCAAGTTGTGCAGTCTTTTGATTAAGAGCGTCAATCATAAGCCCGATCTTGTGAAGAAGACCATCGACCCTTGCTTCCAAATCTTTACTCATCAACCAGGAAGAGTCAATCCCATCTGCAATCATTCACACAAGCCTTCGAAACCTTCTCCAATTCCCTGATCTTTTCCTTCATCTCCTCTGGGGGTAGGTGGTTCCTTTCCCCACTCAACTTGAGGGGGCCCTAAAGGAAATAACAGAATAGATCCACGGATATTGAATTGGTAGGGATTAGGAGGATACTCATCTGGAGTGGTGTCGTCATCCCCGTCTTTTGCTTATTTCTCCAGCTTGATCTCCACTACCTCGACTTTTGCATCAAGGTCTTTCTTCTTCGGACGTGGTTCTTCCTTGAGGCTTAGCTTCCTCAACTCTTCCCATCCCGAGGGCACAACATCATCCAAGTTGGGGAAGGGGATGACGTGAGCACAGGTGGATGAGTTCTTGTTGTTCATGGCGGCGACCGTAATTGTTTTATGCGGCTACAAAGCTTTTTGGTGGAGATGGCAAGTAAAGGAGATGTGAGATTAGATGGTTTAGGGCTTAGACACGCCCTTCCCTTCTTATAAAGGTTAGGTTTTGAAAGGATCGAGAAGAGGGTTCTAGAGGGGGGTGATTAGACCCTTAACAAGTGAAAGTGACAGTTTTTAATTTCTTCAAGTTAAGTTTGAGTTTACCACAAGTTAAAGCACTCTCAATACATTTCAAGAAAGCATGAGAAGAGTATATGCAGCGGAAAGAGTAAAGCATGCAAGTTGCAAGAAAGTAACGGGATGGGATTGGAGTTTGCAAACGCAATGGAGACAAAGAGATTTTTGGCGTGGTTCCGATAGGTGGTGCCATCGTACGTCCACGTTGATGGAGACTTCAACCCACGAAGGGTAACGGCTGCGCGAGTCCACGGAGGGCTCCACCCATGAAGGGCCCACGAAGAAGCAACCTTGTCTATCCCACCATGGCCATTGCCCACGAAGGACTTGCCTCACTCGGGTAGATCTTCACGAAGTAGACGATCTCCTTGCCCTTACAAACTTCTTGGTTCAACTCCACATCTTGACAGAGGCTCCCAAGCAACACCTAACCAATCTAGGAGACACCACTCTCCAAAAGCTAATAGACGGTGTGTTGATGATGAACTCCTTGCTCTTGTGCTTCAAATGAAAGTCTCCCCAACACTCAACTCTCTCTCTCTATCTCTGAAATTTGGCTATGGTGCAAAGGTGATTTGAGTTGAAAGCAACTTGGGGAAGGCTAGAAATCAAGATTATTGTGGTAGGATTGGAATATCTTGATCTCAACGCATGAGTAGGTGGTTCTCTCTCAGAAAATGTATGGTGGAAGTGTAGGCACGTTTTGATGGCTCTCTCACAAATGGAGAAGGGGGTGGAGGGGTATATATAGCCTCCACACAAAATCCAACGGTTACACGCATTTGACTCATCTCAGTGGGACCGAATAGCTAAACTCGATGGCACCGATCTGTTCAAAAATGTGAATGTTAGGAATCTCGGTGGGACCGACTGGAACAACTCGGTGGGACCGATGTGCTAGGGCTTAGGGCAAACATCATCTCGATGGCACCGATTGCATCAACTCGGTGAGACCGAAGTAAAGCAATAAGACAACAGAGAATCTGTCAAACCAACTCGGTGAGACCGATTGCATAACTCGGTGAGATCGAAATAAATGCAACAAGACACAGAGTGTTGGCAAGGCCATCTCGGTGAGACCGAGATCCGTATCGGTGAGACCGAACTATTAGGGTTTCTGGCTGTGGCTATGTCATATGAACTTGGTGGCGCCGGATAGAAAGAATCGGTGGGGCTGAGTTGGAGTTTAGGATTTTGACATATTTGGATGGAGAAAGCGGCTGAGGGTTTTGGAGCAATATCACTAAGCATTTGAACAAGCAAGCCATTAAACAACACCTCATCCCCTTTTAATAGTATTGGCTTTCCTATGGACTCAATGTGATCTTGGATCACTAAAATAAAGATGAAGAGTCTTGAATTTGCCAATATTTCTCCTTAGCATTTTGAAGGGGTTCCACATCCTCTTGTCCATGCCACGCCATTGTTGAACTTGTCTGAAATACACTAGATAGAGCAATTAGTCCAACAAGAAATATGTCGACATTAATTACCAAAATCACCCAGGGAGCACTTGTGCTTTCAATCTCCCCCTTTTTGGCAATTGATGACAACATACATCAAAGCTTTAAGTACATGATATGAAGAGTAGTAAGCAAAGCTTTGGAGGAAACATGTAACATGCATAAACTCCCCCTACATGTATGCAACCATGTGAAGATAAGATAGAAGAACATGTGAATGCATATTATGACAGAGTAAGCAATGAGTTACTTGTATCTTGGCTATATGCATCAGAAATAACAATGTGGTTGAGAAATGCACCTTCATGTTTATGAATCTCTCTTGCAAACAATATGTGCGATAGCAAGATATCATCATGCACATGAATGTGATGCATATACTTACCTTGTGGTTCATGAGTTGACTTGTGAAGAAGTAGACTTGAGAAAACAAGGTTAGATAACACAAGACACTCCAAACAAGAAGAATTCAAGACCCACAAGAATACCAAGACTGGGATGACATGTAATAGGTGAGTACCACAGAGTGAGTACTTCATTCAGATATTGACATGTCCCCAAACATTTAAGGATTTGCAATAAGTTCCAAATTTTTTTATCCCCTTAGGCATAGATCTTTCTCCCCCTGAATCTGATATTGGATAACGGGAGAAGGTAGGGTGAGATAAGATCAGATAAGAAATAAATCAATTCAAATAGAGCAAAAAGAATCAATTATACTAACATGTCTTTCCCCTCTTAAAGACATGTGACTTCTCTCTTCTTGTTAACATGCATCTCTAGAAGAGCTTAGATGTGCTCTCTCTTTCTTTTGGTAAGTTTGTTAAGCTTTGATGTGCTCTCTCTCTCTCTCTCCACCTTTGACATCAATTTCCAAGAAGGGCAACTTCAGGAATATGAGTCAGGTAGATATGGTCCTTGAGAGTCACTACAAAGCAGCATGTAGCTTAAGATGCGTATAGAGGGAAGGAATCATTGAGTGGAGCTGAAGAAATAGGAAAATTAAAATGGCAAAATGTTTTCTCAATAGTGAAAACGGTGACGCTGATCTGTTTCAGTCGGTGACTCCGAGATAGTGGAGCCACTGAAGATGCTCATCGGTGAGACCGAGTTAGTCCGTGTCGGTTGTACCAATGAACTGTGTACAAGGAAACCTTGCATTTCGGTCTAGCCGATGGGCTTGGATCGGTGAGACCGAGTTCAACGCAGAGGAAAATTTTGTCAACTCGCTCACTTGGCAAATGAAATTTCACAAGGATTTGCAAGGAATTAACATAAGGATTGCAATGAATTAACTATAGAAACTCAGACAAATGACAGAAAACAAAAGAGATCTAGATGAAGTTTTTTTAAGAAAAGAAGGGAAACACTGTAGTAAGAAGACATGCAATGGAAATACAAAGTACAAAAGGAACACTAGAGAACTTCATCTAGAGATGGTCGGCGACAATGCCACCTATGTTAGAGTATATTGGCTTAGGAGTCAAGTGAGATCACTTGATATAGGTCATACTCATCGTTTAAGCTCAAAATGGGGTTACCATTTTCATTTAAGCATTTTGATGTATTCACACCTTGTTGAGTTGCTTTAACTCATGACTTGGATTAAAGCTTCTCTAAGATGGAATGACATACCTTGGGTTGTGGTGTTGATCTTGATCATGTAGTTGAACTTATATTGGATGCTCAAGGTTGATGTAGTTGGGAGCACCCTTTGGATTTGAAGTTCATCTTCCTACATGGGTTAGTTTTGCAACGAAGAGCACTTGTGTATCCAAATTGATAATCATGAAACTTGATACCAATTAAATTTTATATATTGAAATAGTTAAAGGATATGTTCAGTGAGTTCATGCTTCCTTGAATTCAACAACCAAACCATAGGAACTTGGTGATGTAGAAATTGCTCAAAATGTGAGTGACTTGCAATCTCATAGATTTAGGCTCATCCAAGTACCTACATGGGTTAGATAACATGCAAGGGTGCAAATATACATCCAAGACAAATGATCATCATCATAAGAGAAATATCAAGGATTAGTCACAAAGGCTCATGCCTTGCATGTATCCAAATGGAATCTCTATTCCAAGTTTGAGGCATCAACGATATTCAATTCACCTCTCAAACGGCAAAATATCTTTTCATCAAGCGGTTTGGTGAATATATCCGCCAATTGCTTATTGGTACGAATATGCTTAAGATTGATGTCTCCTTTTGCAACATGATCGCGAATGAAATGATGACGAACTTCAATATGCTTAGTTCGAGAATGTTGCACAGGATTATGAGCAATCTTAATAGCACTCTCATTGTCATAAAGCAATGGAACATGTTTCACATGTATCCCATAATATTTAAGAGTTTGGGTCATCCAAAGTAACTAAGCACAACATGATCTGGCGGCAATGTATTTCGCTTCGGCGGTAGATAAGGATACCGAGTTTTGTTTCTTGGAGGACCAAGACACAAGGGATCTACCAAGAAATTGACAAGTACCCGAAGTGGACTTCCTATCAACCTTGTCACCGGCGTAGTCCGAATCGGAGTAGCCAACAATATCAAAGGATGACCTCTTAGGATACCAAATGCCAAAGTTTGGTGTATGAATTAAGTATCTCACTATCCTTTTCATGGCCTTAAGATGACATTATTTAGGAGCCGCTTGATATCGTGCACACATGCACAAACTTAGCATAATATCGGGATGGGAGGCACATAGATATAACAATGAACCAATCATAGAACGATAAACCTTTTGGTCAACCGGATTGCCATCCTTAGTCAAGTCAAGATGTCTACTAGTAGGCATGGGTGTTTTCATACCTTTGCTTTCTTGAATGTTGAACTTCTTGAAAAGATCCTTGGTATACTTTGTTTGTGAGACAAAGGTACCTTCCTTAGTTTGCTTCATTTGCAATCCAAGGAAAAATTTGAGTTCACTCATCATAGACATCTCAAACTTCTCGGACATTAGCCTTCCAAACTTTTCACTAAAGTGAGGGTTAGTAGAACCGAATATGATATCATCCACATAAATTTGGCACACAAATAATTCACCATTAACTCTTTTAGTAAAAAGTGTAAAATCATTTTTCCCAATTTCAAAGCCTTTTTTGATAAGAAACTTAGTCAAGCATTTATACCAAGCTCTAGGAGCTTGTTTAAGACCATAAAGAGCTTTATGAAGCTTCACTACTGCAGGATGGTCCAAACGCGACACTACGATCAGAGACCCTTCACCGAAACTGTGTGCGATGCCATAATCATAAACGGTGGTTTAAAAAACCCGTCAAAAAGGTGCAAAACATTTGCGATGATGGATGCATCAAACACGGTTCAGATTTTAGTTGCGTGTGCGATGTAGGGCATACTGTTCAGTTCAATTAACTATTTGAGATGAGGAGGAACAAAAGAAACGAGCAGCCAGATGAAGGCGTGTGGGATATACATCATACGGTTCACTAGGATGAACTATGTGTGATTAGGCAACACAATGGAAACGGTTCAACCGAACAAGATGTGTGTGATACGCGGCAAACAGGTCCGTAATCAGAAATGTGTGCGAAGACCAATAATAACAGAGACGATTGCTGCTAATAAGCCGTGTGATTTGCTCTGTCTACAGTAGAATAACATGTATATGTATATATAAACTGAAATAAACATCCAATTACATAAGTGACTATACAGATCATTCACACACACCTCAATAAACAATTGCATGCATTCTAAAGTAGGAGAAACGATCGTCTAGTCATCTACTTCTTGTGACGCTCCCGCCACTGCTTTGTGGCTTGATCCCTCATCTGGGGCAGGAAGAAGACACTTCTTCATGTCAACGATCCGCCTGTACATCTCGTAGCTTGTGTACGTGTCCATGGCCGCGTACTTGACATGTTGTTCATCCAGTCTCTCATGCCACACATTGTGCCAGGAGTTCTTGTCCTTATTGCTCTCATTCTTCATCTTCATGTAGTAGGGGTCGATGATGGCCGAGGCGAGGTCAACTAGGGAGTTTATTTTGTTTTTGTCGCTGCCCCAGACCTTGTAGTGGTACTGGATGTTGACAAGATTCGGGCATTTCAAGTCCGAAACCTTGAGCGCTTTTAGATCGTTGGTGGTGTCCAACGTAGCGAAACTGTAGTCGGAGCTGTTGATAAACCTGGAGAAATGCTCGCAAGGCCTTGTGGCAAGGTGGTAGTGGTAGATGAGGACGTCATGTCGCACGCACAACTGGGCGATGACAACCTTCTGATCGTGCCCGACACGACCGATGGTGTAGTCGAGGTCAAAGCTGACCACTCGGTACTTGTCCTCGGCAAGGAACTGCTCCATAGTTTGGATGGAGCTCTCCACCGAGACCGGATCGTTCGTGTACACCACCGAGAGGGCCTTCCCCCTCACGTGGGTGTCCACTACATGATGCGTGGTGAACGGCCCGTCGTTGTCGTCGTCGGCCGCTGGGAGTGCCATTGGAGCCATGGGGAGTGCCACTGGAACTGCTGGATGTCCTCTCTGTATGTGTCATCGTGGGTGTGCTTATTTTGTCGTGTGACGCGAGAGACATAAGGTAAATGGCCGCAGGAATAAATGGGGGTCGGGTGGCCTGGATTCTCTGCGCGTCCGCATGACAGTTTTTGTAGCGGGTAACTGCACGCCCGGCGCCACCGCATGCACACGAACGTGCGTGATCGTGCGCCGGCCCCAAACACTGGTAGCGCGTGTGGAGGGACGAGGGAAGAGCACCCGGAGGGACGCGAGAGCAGAGCGCGCCGCGGCCGCCTGAACCGCAAGCAAGCACACACATAGAGCAGTTGAACACGCAGGAAATAGTCGCCTACAAGTCGGCCAACAGTTGCGTCGCTGCGTAGAGAGCGGCCGTGTGCTACCACCTCCGTCTAGTCTATAGTCCCCTTTATATTCTGTGCCATACTTTGCCCTCAAATTTGACCAACAAAATGTTAGTGCATGTTATAAAAATTATATAATTGGAAACTATGTTCAAATACGAATCCAACTATATAATCTTTGGCGACATGCATTCGTATTTTATTAGTTAAATCATACTTATAAACCAGGATGGGGGTATAGTAGGTAATTAAATTGCAAACTTTTTTTTTATTAACCATATGTGTACGTGGCCTTTCGTCCTCCTCTCGCATGTCTTGTCACCCCGCTGCCGCAGACGGCTTACAACGCAAGCTTGCGCAGCGCGCGGGGGTGTTCTTTTCGCTAAACGGTGGCGCCAATGAATCGTCGGTGAGCCTGTTCCCGCGCAAGCTTCCCGCCTGACTCGGTGAAATCCCCCAAAATCCCAATGCTTACCAGACTGCTATAAAAACCCTCATGGCCAGCGAGTCCTGCGTCGCATTTCCCCCTCCCTCCATGTAGCTTATCTCGTCTGCTTCTCCCACAATCGCCAATGGCATCGGCCCGTCATCGTCGCTCAGCCACTCCGTCTTCATCAGAGGACAGCTCCAGTTGGGAGGCGACACCACGGCGGCAGGGCAGTCCCCGGCGTAGTGTAGTGCACGTGGCGTCCCTATTGGGTGTGCGCGGAAGACCCACCACATGCTCCGCCGCCGGTGCCCGTCGGCAGCTGTTGCCGGCCGCCGTTGCCGCCACACCACCGTCGAAAGCCAGGGCCATCGCCCGCTCTGCCGCCGCGGCCCGAAGGCGGGAGGTGTCCATCGTGGCCGCCACCCCACTGCCGGCCACCATGGCCATTACCCGCTCCGCTACCGCGGCTCGAAGGCGGGAGGTGGTGGTCGTGGCCGCGACCCCATCGTCGGTCGCCGTGGCCGCCAGCCCACCGTCGATCGCGGGGTCATCACCCGCTCCGCCACCGCCGCCCAAAGGCGGGAGGCGAAGGTGGATGCCCGCACGTGCGCCAGCGACCTTGCGCGCTACACCGAGTTCCTGCAGAAGGAGGAGGAGCGCCTCGTCGAGCATGCAAAGAGCCTTACTGCCGCCGTGGCCACGGCACACGCTGCCTCAGAGGCAAGGAATCAGGAGATCTACGAGGAGAAGCACCGCTTCGAGAGGGGTCGTCTGGAGTGGCAGAGGGCGTTCGAGGTGAGCGTAGCTGAAGCTGCAACAGCGGCAGTCACCGTATTGCAGTTGCCCAGCTCGTCGGTAGGCTCCTCCTCCTCCGCCTCTTATTGAGCGCGCTCGGCAGAGGAGAGGCAGCCGGAAGTTGTACAAAGCCCCTCCGCAGTAGTAGTATTTAGGGGCTATTTTGTTCAGTTCATCCGACTATAGATGTGGTGGAACTGTACAACGTACTTAAAATTAGCTAGTATATATAGTTGAACTAGCTATTTTAGTACGTGGTTGGCAACAATTGGGGAAAAGTTTGGTCGGTTCAGCTGTCAAGTTGAACTGTTTGTATAAATTAAGAACGACTGCTTAATCTATGAATGAAATCTATGCTTAATTACTGAATTTTAGTTTAAAAATTTAGATACTGCTACTAATTTTTAGCTTCATATTTGGACAAATCGCAGTGTTACAAGGTTGACAAATGGCAATGTTACTAGATCAACAAATGTCAATCTTTCCAGTTTGACAAATGGCAACATACACAATATGACAGATGCAAATCTTACCAAATTGTTTGTAAGTGATTGCACATGGGTCATCGAAAAGAACCATTTGCGTTGAAGAGATGCACAAATCCTGCTCTCACTTTGCATCATGTCGTCCCGGGATCGGCGGGCGGGGCGTGGGAGGACAGCAACTGGCGGCGCTGAGAGGTAGCGTTCGATGGTGGCATCCCATGCCGCTGAGGGGGCGCGGGCACGGAGCGGAAGGCGGGCGGCCATGGAAGTCAAAGGGCTCGCTTCCCAGTGAGCCTGCGCAGCGTACAGCTCGCACGCTTCCCGGTGAGCCTGCGCATTCGAGGACAGGTTGCACGCCTCTCGGTCAGCTTGCGCACCCGACTGCGCTCACATGCCTCTCGTTCAGTCAAGGTCAAGCAGCTATCCGCACGACACCCCCTACAGCCATTAAAACCAAGACACGTGGTTTCACGTGAATGGTTAACAGAACGCACACGGTTTGAATTATACAAACATTTGAGGTATTAAAGTGGCAGCTACTTTTTCAAAATGCCTTTGTTGGCTGTCATTATTCGAGTGCGCCTTCTCTCAAAATGGACACGAAAAATACCACAACATGTCGGGTGCCATTCCATGATAGCATGCCAAGTTTCATGAATTTCAGACGAGTTTTGGATTTACTAGAATTTAAAAACCAGGTATCTCAATGGTTTGCCGGCAAACAACGGTGCCGTGGTGTTTGAAATTCATTCCCATTTCTTGCATGGGACCTAAGCATGCACCCAAGGACACAGACTTGATTTTTCAACCAATTTATATGCACTGGAGCATGTGCATGTAGTTCAAATTTGAATTATGCACATAAATGCATTGAAAACTCAGTTAATGCATAAAAATGTCCAAACGAACCCCGAAAAATCACAAAAATTGACACAACACTCCTGTTGTTCTATGTTGACACGAGAAATTTTTTGAAAGCAATAAGAGGCAATGGATATCGTTTCGTCCCCACAGGTGGGGCGTTCCCTACCGAAACCATCATACTTGTTGTGAGAAGCTCTGGTTTGTGAGAAGCATATACCCAAACCTGCCCCAAATGGGACAAGATTTTTACCACGACATGTTGATGCCGCTCCATGATAGCATGCCAAGTTTCATGGATTTCAGACGAGTTTTGGATTTACTAGAATTTAAAAACTAGGTACCTCAATGTTTTGCCGGCAATCAACGATGCCCTGGTGTTTGAAATTCATTCCCATTTCTTGCATGGGACCTAAGCATGCACCCAAGGACACAGATTTGATTTTTCAACCAATTTATATGCACTGGAGCATGTGCATGTAGTTCAAATTTGAATTATGCACATAAATGCAATGAAAACTCAGTTAATGCATAAAAATGTCCAAACGAACCCCGAAAAATCAAAAAAATTGACACAACACTCCTGTTGTTCTATGTTGACACAAGAAATTTTTTGAAGGCAATAAGAGGCAATGGATATCGTTTCGTCCCCAAAGGTGGGACGTTCCCTACCAAAACCATCATGCTTGTTGTGAGAAGCTCTGGTTTGTGAGAAGCATATACCCAAACCTGCCCCAAATGGGACAAAATTTTTTACCACGGCATGTTGATGCCGCTCCATGATAGCATGCCAAGTTTCATGAATTTCAGACGAGTTTTGGATTTACTAGAATTTAAAAACCAGGTATCTCAATGTTTTACGCCCGAGTGACGGTGGCAGGGTGTTTGACATTCATTCCCATTTCTTGCATGGGACCTACGCATGCAACCAAGAACACATATTTGAATTTTCAACCAATTTATATGCATTAGAGCATGTGCATGTAGTTCAAATTTGAATTATGCACATGAATGCATTGAAAACTTAGTTAATGCATAAAAATGTCCAAATGAACCCCGAAAAAACACAAAAATTGACACAACACTCGTGTTGTTCTATGTTGACACGAGAATTTTTTTGAAAGCAATAAGAGGCAATGGATATCGTTTCGTCCCCAAACATGGGACGTTCCCTATCGAAACCATCATGCTTGTTGTGAGAAGCTTTGGTTTGTGAGAAGCATATACCCAAACCTGCCCCAAATGGGACAAAAAATTTACCACTTCATGTTGATGCCGCTCCATGATAGCATGCCAAGTTTCATGAATTTCAGACGAGTTTTGGATTTAATAGAATTTAAAAATCATATATCTCAATGGTTGCGGCCGAGTGACGGTGGCAGGGTGTTTGACATTCATTCCCATTTCTTGCATGGGACCTAAGCATGCAACCAAGGACACAGATTTGAATTTTCAACCAATTTATATGCATTAGAGCATGTGCATGTAGTTCAAATTTGAATTATGCACATAAATGCATTGAAAACTCAATTAATGCATAAAAATGTCCAAACGAACCCCGAAAAATCCCAAAAATTGACACAACACTCCTGTTGTTCTATGTTGACACTAGGAAAAAATTGAAATCGAGAAGAGGCAATGGATATCGTTTCGTCCAGAAAGGTGAAACGTTCCCTACCGAAACCATCAGGCTTGTTGTGAGAAGCTCTGGTTTGTGAGAAGCATGTCCCCAAACCTGCCCCATATGGAAAAAAATTACCACGGCATGTTGATGCCGCTCCATGACAGCATGCCAAGTTTCATGAATTTCAGACGAGCTTTGGATTTACTAGAATTTAAAAACCAGGTATCTCAATGTTTGCGACCGAGTGACGGTGGCAGGGTGTTTGACATTCATTCCCATTTCTTGCATGGGACCTAAGCAGGCAACCAAGGACACAGATGTAAATTTTCAACTAATTTATATGCATTAGAGCATGTGCCTGTAGTTCAAATTTGAATTATGCACATGAATGCATAGAAAACTCAGTTAATGTATAAACATGTCCAAGCGAACCCCGAAAAATCCCCAAAATTGACACAACACTCCTATTGTTCTATGTTGACACTAGGAAAAAGTTTGAAATCGAGAAGAGGCAACGGATATCATTTCGTCCAGAAAGGTGAAACGTTCCCTACCAAAACCATCACACTTTTTGTGAGAAGCTCTGGTTTATGAGAAGCTTATACCCAAAACTGCCCCAAATGGGTTTTTTTTACCACGGCATGTTGATGCCGCTCCATGACAGCATGCCAAGTTTCATGAATTTCGAACGAATTTTGGATTTACTAGAATTACAAAAGCAAGTACGTCGACGTTTGCCGGAGAGCCACGGTGTCGTGGTGTTCGAATTTCATCCCCTTTTTTTGCATGGGACATAAGTATAAACCCATGGACACATATATGATTTTACAACCCATGTTGGTGCACCGGAGCATGTGTGCATGTAGTTTAATTTTGAATTGTGCACCTGAAATGGCTAGAAAACCAATTTAATGTATAAAATGTTCAAATGAACCCTGAATATTCCAATTCTTTTATGACACACATATAGTTGCATGTTCACTGCAGATAAAAGGTCTAGCAATTCAAACACCGTCCATTGCCGCTGTGACCCCATTATGTAATTCAAATCAAGATGAAAAATCAAGTAGATCACACACAGTTTATTATCACCAACCGTGTGAGATGCAACACAAAATATCCTGGAGCACCGTCGGTGTATAGTGTGCCAATGGCTTACGCGAGAATGTGCCTCGGCTACAGTCCACAGCCGGCTTCTCAAGCACACTAGCTCGCTCCCCAAATATCATTTCACTGTTCAATCATCGCCGATGAAAAGATGGGCATGTGGACCCGCGTCATGAGGGCAACTTCGGTGGCCCACTCCAGCGAGAGCGCGGCCGCAACCGCCATGCGCGTGCTAGCAAGGTGCATGAGCGCGGCCGCAATCTGCGACCGGGTGGCCAAGGCAGCCCAAACGGCCGCTGTTGCTTCTCAGGTGGCGGCAGCAACACCTGCCTCGGGGATAGCAACTGGCGAGAGCGATACAACAGCTGTCCATTCCGCAGCGGCGGCCTTAGCCCTTATGGAGGCCGCCCACGACCATGTCAAGGCCACCCACGCCCAGCTCGTGGCGGTCACCGCACAAATCGAACGAAGCTTCTCCGACAACGGTCGGCAACCCACGGCCGAAGAGTTGACAATCACAGAGAGCGTTCGAGCAGCTGCTCGTTCCTCCGTCGCATACCTTGCGACGACGGAGCCCGTCCAAGCCCAGATCGCGGCCGCCCACGCCCAGCTCGTGGCAGCCTTTTCCAAAGAGATGGCGGACGCGGATGGCGAGATGCTTGCCGAGTATGGTGCGATGGATGCCATGGAGCCCCTTCCCCAGGAGACCGTCGGGCATGAGCTGGACATGGAGGCGGCGGCAGAGATCGACGAGCACCAGCCGTAGTACTAGTACTCTTTGTTTTGTTTAATTAAGAGCACCGATCTTTAATTTGTTAGAGTAATGTTTAGGTCAGCTAGCTCTGTTTAATTGCTGAACTTGCTTGATTAAGAAGTGTGGGTGTGCTGTAGTCTCCTTTGTGTACCCAAATTATGCAATGACGTGGATGACCACTGTAACCATGGAAATTCGAACCAAAATTTTTGACGTTCAAACTCATCACACACGGATTAAGCTATTTGAATCATTTGTGATGCTCACATATCGTACACAGTTCTGAATAAGGGACCGTGTCTGATGACACTTTGCGCGCCAGTTTTTTCGCCGAAGCGATTCCAAATTTTCGGCTTTCGCGGAAATATCTACCTCCCCGCCCCCTCCCCCTTATCAAAAGCCACATTTCCCCTGTTTCCGCCTTCCTTTCCAAGTTGAAACCTTCACTCCTTGCTTGCAGCGCTGCCTCCTCGCCGGTGACCCTGTTTCACGCTGCTCGGCCTCGTCTATCCAGGCAGGTAATCCACACCCGACCCCCATCCTCCTCCTCCTTCCACATCCCACATGCCCCGACCACCGGCGCGAGCGCGACACCTTCCACCCAAATCACCGACCCTCCACCAAATAAGTGCCGCCCTAAGCCATGGTGCACGCAGTATAGCCAGGATCTCAAGGAGCATTTGGCAGCGGAGAAGCAAATCACGGCCGCACGTGCGGATGAGGTCGCGATGGCTGCCATTCGCGCCGACCCCTAGATCTTGGAGGAGCACCTTGCCATTTGCTAGCTACGCCGGTTAAGCATTCTCGGTTTACTCGTGGCGTGTGCTGCTCCTGCCTTCCCTTCACAAATTCTAGTGAATTGTGCTACCTAATTTTACCATGCAATCTGTTGCTCTAGTGTATATGTTCTATATGTCGTGCAGTGTGGTGCTCACTTATTAACTGTTTTGTTAATTAGTTGTCGTCTTCAGTTAACTGTTTGGTTCAATTATGCAAATGTGATGTTCAATTCTTCAGGCTGCAATTTTGTATTGTCTTCCATGTGAGAAATAAATCAAATTTATCTTTACAAAATACATGAGAAAC
This sequence comes from Triticum aestivum, assembly GCF_018294505.1. NCBI lineage: Eukaryota > Viridiplantae > Streptophyta > Magnoliopsida > Poales > Poaceae > Triticum > Triticum aestivum. The sequence goes on from NC_057811.1 coordinate 348,576,036, forward strand.
GAATACAATTACTATAATTCCAAGTTGTCAAGCATGCTTGGTTTGGTTATACATTGTGCAATGTGGTGCTCAGTTAACGTTTGGTTCATTTGTGTTGTGGTGTTTAGTTAACTATTTGGTTCAATTCTGCAATGCGATTTTCAATAGTTGTGGGTGCATTCTGTTATTGTATACCATGTGAGGATAAATTGAATTTGGCTGTAGTAAATACATGAGAAACAAATACAATTGCTATATTTCCAAGTTGTTAAGCATACTTGGTTTGGTTAACTGTTTGATCTTCTATTAGGAGTATGTTATATTGTGCAATGTGGTGCTCAGTTATGTTTGGTTCGTTTGTTTGTTGTGGTGTTTAGTTAACTGCTTGGTTCAATTCTGCAATGCGATGTCCAATTGTCGTGGGTAGAATTTTGTATTGTTGTGCATGTGAGGAATAAATTGAATTTGGCTGCACTTAATACATGTGAAACATATACAAGTGCTATATTTCCTAGTTCTTAATCATGCTTGGTTTGGATAAATGGGTTTTCCATGTGGCTTGAATTAATCTGATGAATCTGCAATGTGCTTATTTTTCATCAACATATTTTACTGATAGCATGCGAACCCTTACTTAACCTGATGACTAACTACCTTATATGTGTTTCAGGGAAACAATGGGAAGCACTAAGGTTTACAATCGAGGTTAGCACATGCATGGTCCGTTGTCTAATAGCACATTATTGTGCAATTGCAGGAACCATTCTAATATTTAGGTTTTTAAAAATTTGGTCTTGCACATGTAGGTCCTGCTATCAGAGGTTTTGACCCACTGTTCGACCCTTTTTTCATATGGGGAAATGAGTTGTCCATGAATATCAATCAAACCAACAAACTCAGAAAGATTGTTAGGATAAAGAAATTAGCGACAAAAAACAACAAGATCTTTGTCCGCACAATGAAGAAGACATCAGTTCACTACAAGATGGTACTAACTATTATAGCTTGCCTTTTTTTATTCCTTTGCCCCATTTCCAATATAGAGAAGATATTTATGCACATCCTTTTTTTCAGGCCTTTCCAAAGCAGTTCACTGATGATTACCTCTCAAACCACCCCTATGGTCAGGAGGCGAGGAAGGTTTTCATACAACACCCATGGTTAAATATTGAAGTGTTCCTGAAGAGGATGAAGGACGGACGGTCAATCATCCACAGGCACTGGCCTAAAGTTGCAAAGACCTTCAACATGAATGAAGGCTCAATATTCGCCTTCCGCTTCAGCAGTTTTCCAGATGAGATGCATCTGTCTATATACCGTCTATGATGTTAATTTCGAAAGCTTCTACATGTTGCATGTGAAACTTGGTGCTGGTGCAGTTGTGTAATGGGGTAGCTGAGTGCTGAAGCTATATCATGTTGTACTCTGATGTATTTCAATTATGAAATTCTGCTTCCTTAATATGGAAATGAAATATATTATGTGCTTAATATGGATGTCAATTAGATTAATAAATGGATTATTAATAATAGGGCAATTAGCTTGCTAATTGGGTTTTGCTATTGCAAATGGTTATTGATAAAATACCGTGGGCGATGACCTCAGGCAACGCACATAGTTTCTACGAATAAACTGTGTTGGATCAATGAACAATCACACACGACTTTCTCTTGAAAACTGTTTGCGTTAGGCCACCTTTCGCAAACGTTTACCGCATAAAAACTGTGTGTGATGGACAGCCTTTGCCACACAGTTTCTTCTACGGACCGTGTGTGATGCATTCAATAACGCAAACGATAAAATTGTTAATATCGTGTGCAATGGCAACGCTATCACAAACGATTTAACGGGAAAAATTGTGTGTGATGTACCTGTGAACGGAAACGTTTTCCTTGGAGCGAGTGTGTGGAATGTACATACGAACGGAAACGTTTAGCGGGGACTGACTGTGTGGGATGTACTTGCGACCGGAAACAATTTTTCCTGTATAATTGTATTTTTTTAGCTCTACTGTATGTATTTCTGTATTTGAGCGCTCGCCGGTTGCACACGACCTCATTTTGCCGAGTGTGTGTGTGCCAGGAGGGCATATCCCCGACGGTTTCTGGGTCGTGTGAGAAGGACCCCCCTATCGCCCACACTCACTAGGCGACGGTTCCAAATGTCGTCGCGGAAAGGGGTTAAAAACCGTTTGTATAACACTGATGCGTACTAGTGCTTGTAGACATGATTAGGTTTCTAGGTATTAACGAAGCCAGGAGGTTGTTTAACATAAACTTCGTCCTCAATTTCTCCATTTAGAAAATCACTTTTAATGTCCATTTGATATTAAGTGATATCATGGTGATTGGCATAAGCAAGTAAAATGCGAATGGACTCAAGTCTAGCAACAGGGGCATACGTCTCACCATAGTCCATACCTTCGACTTGAGTGTAGCCTTGAGCGACGAGACGAGCCTTATTGCGTACAACTTGTACATATTCATCTTGCTTATTCTGAAACACCCATTTGGTTCCAATGACATTATGATCATTGTTGGGCTTTTCAACTAATGTCTACACTTGATTCCTCTCGAAGTTGTGTAGCTCTTCATGCATAGCTTTTATCCAATCCGGATCCTTGAGGGCTTCTTCAACCTTCATAGGTTCAATGCTAGAAATTAATGAGTAATGTTCACAAAAGTTAGCCAAATGAGTTTTAGAGCGAGTGATTCTCCTGGTTTGAATGTCATCGAAGATTCGTTCGACGGGATGATCTCTTGAGATTCTTGCTCTAACTGGTAGAAGCTTTTGCTTGGGTTGAGGTGGAACATCCTCATCATCATCTTCTTCTTCATTGTTGTTAGCGTTGTCGTTCGCTTGTGCAGGTGGAGAAGGAGGTCAAGGTGGATCATATTGATGTACTTCCTCATTTCCTTCGTCTTGATGCGTTCCACTTGTGGATGCCTCCAAGTCAACTTGTTGTTCACCTTGATGTGAGGTTGAGGCTTCCACTTGTATGGACGAAGTACTCTCCTTCACCTCCGTTGGGTGAATCTTGCCAATAGACAAGTCTTGAATTGCTTCCGATGGATCTTTGTCCCCTACAACAATTGGCAATTGCTATACTTGCGAGCCGTTAGATTCATAAAACTTCACATCTACCGTCTCTTCAACCTTTTGGGTGAAATTGTTGTAGACACGGTAAGTGTGAGAGTTTGAGCCGTAACCGAGTAGGAAACCTTCATGAGATTTAGGAGTAAATTTTGAACGATGATGCTTATCAAGAATGTAGCATTTTGAGCCAAATACTCAAAAGTATCCAACTTGGGGTTTGTTACCGGTGAGTAGTTCGTATGCCATCTTGCCGAGAAGCTTGTGAAGATATAGTCGATTCGTAGCATGACAAGATGTCTCAACCGCTTCCGCCCAAAAGTATCTTGGCGTCTTGTATTCATCAAGCATCGTTCTCGCCATCTCGATAAGTGTCTGGTTCTTCCTCTAAACAACTTCATTTTGTTGAGGCGTGTACGTAGCCAAGAACTCATGTGAAATTCCCTCTTCATCAATAAAGGTATCCACATTTGTGTTCTTGAACTCCATTCCATTATCACTTCAAACCTTCTTGATCTTCACTTCAAATTGGTTTTGGGCCTTCTTGGCGAAGTTCTTGAAGATCTTTTGGACCTGCGATTGGTCATCAAGAAAGAACACCCACGTAAATCTTGAAAAGTCGTCAACAATGACAAAACCGAAGGAGTTACCACCGAGACTCTTGTAGGCGTTGGGACTAAAAAGATCCATATGAAGTAGCTCGAGCAGTCTTCTCGTGGTCATGATGTTCTTCATGGGATGACTTCCTCCAACCTGTTTTCCTACTTGACAAGCACTGCAAAGTCTATCCTTGTCAAATATGACATCTTTAACACCAAGGATATGATCACCCTTAATAAGCTTATCAAGATTTCGCATGCCCACATGACCTAACCTTATATGCCATAACCATCCTTTAGAATATTTAGCAATTAAGCAAGTACGAGGTTGGGCTCTCTTAGTGAAATCAACAATGTATAGATCACCTCTACGAATACCAGTAAAGACCATGTTATGATTATCTCTACAAAACACTTGGCAATCTACTTCGGTGAATAGAACATTGAAACCAAAGTCGGCTAGTCTAGATACAGAAAGGAGATTGTAACCAAGAGATTCAACGAGCATAACATTTTGGATAGAGCTATCATTGGATATGGCCACCTTACCAAGGCCAAGTACCTTACACTTGGAGTTTTCTCCAAAAGTGACATACTTTCGTGGACCATCATTCTTAGCAAGCTCGCGGACATGTCTTTATCTCTGGTCATGTGATCGGTACATCCACTATCAAGAATCCACTCTTTTCCTCCGGCCATATAGTCGCGAAGATTAGCCATGAGACCAAAATGCCTCATAGACTCTCAAGGTCAGCATCACTATCTTTGACTTCATCATAATAACCATGCCCAACATCATCATCCATGTGATCATCACCTAGGTCAAGTGATTTGTTAGTGAAAGTGCAACTATCCCTGGGTGGTTTTGGTAATTCCTAACAACATATAGCCCATTGAGCTAATGCTATTCCAAGATGAATATTTCAGGAAAGCTCAATGGTTGGCATGGCATGGATTAGAAAGTGGACCCTTCAAAATGCTAAGGACAAAAGATTGGCTCAAGCTCAAAGCACAAGACTCTACATTTTCTATTTTAGTGATCCAAGATGACATTGAGTCTATAGGAAAAGCCAATACTATTAAGAAGGGATGAGGTGTTGCTTAATGAGGGTCTTGCTCAAAATGCTTAGTGATATGCTCCAAAACCCTCCACTACTTTCTCACATCCACATATGTCCCAAACCAAAAGTCCAACTCGGCCCCACCGATTCTTTCTATCCGGAGCCACCGAGTTCAATTGACATAGCCACTGCCAGAAACCCTAGTCTTTTCGGTCTCACCGATAGGGATCTCGGTCTCACCGAGATGGGATTGCAAACTCTCTGTTTCCCTTCGTAACGTTTCGGTCAAACCGAGATGAGCGATCGGTCCCACCGAGATTGCAATGCAAACACTCTGTTTCCTTTTCGTAACGTTTCGGTCCAACCGAGATGAGCGAATCGGTCCCACCGAGTTTGCCTGACCAACTCTCTGTTAGTCTCCAAAATCGGTCCCACCGAGTTTGTGTAATCGGTCTCACCGAGATTACGTTATGCCCTAACCCTAATGATATCGGTCCCACCGAGTTGACATGTCGGTCCCACCGAAATGCCTAACGGTCACATTATGAACCAAATCGGCTGAACGAGTTCTTTGAATCGGTCCCACCGAGTTTGATGATTTGTGTGTAACGGTTAGATTTTGTGTGGAGGCTATATATACCCCTCCACCCACTCTTCATTCGTGGAGAGAGCCATCAGAACATGCCTACACTTCCAACACATATTTTATGAGAGAGAGCCATCAGAACATGCCTACACTTCCAACACATATTTTCTGAGAGAGAACCACCTACACTTGTGTTGAGGTCAAGATATTCCATTCCAACCACATAAATCTTGATCTCTAGCCTTCCTCAAGTTGCTTTCCACTCAAATCTTCTTTCCACCAAATCCAATCCTATGAGAGAGAGTTGAGTGTTGGGGAGACTTTCATTTGAAGCACAAGAGCAAGGAGTTCATCATCAACACGCCATTTGTTACTTCTTGGAGAGTGGTGTCTCCTAGATTGGCTAGGTGTCACTTGGGAGCCTCCGTCAAGATTGTGGAGTTGAACCAAGGAGTTTGTAAGGGCAAGGCGATCGCCTACTTCGTGAAGATCTACCCTAGTGAGGCAAGTCCTTCGTGGGCGACGACCATGGTGGGATAGACAAGGTTGCTTCTTCGTGGACCCTTCGTGGGTGGAGCCCTCCGTGGACTCGCGCAACCGTTACCCTTCATGGGTTGAAGTCTTCATCAACGTGGATGTACGATAGCACCACCTATCGGAACCACGGATAAAAAATCTCCGTGTCAACATTGCATTTGCGCCCTCAAACTCCTCCCTTTACCTTCATATGCAATTGTTTTACATTCCGCTGCTATACTCTTAGAATTGCATGTGTAGGTTGATTGCTTGACTTGTGCTAAGTTGCTAAAATCTGCCAAGAACTAAAATTGGGAAAAGGCTAGATTTTTATTTGGTCAAGTAGTCTAATCACCCCCCTCTAGACATACTTTCGATCCTACAAGTGGTATCAGAGCTTTGGTCTCCATTTGCTTTGATTCCCATAGCTTTTGGTGGTCATAGCCTTTGTTTCACAACCTAGGAGAGTATGGCGTCTAGCGAGGGAAATTACCACCGTAGAGGTCCTTACTTTGATGGTACAAATTTTGCTAGTTGGAAGCATGAGATGAAAATGCATATTCTTGGACATAACCCCGCCGTTTGGGCTATTGTGTGTATTGGCTTGCAAGGTGAATTCTTCGATGGGAAATAACCTAACCGTGAAGCTACCGCGGAAGAGTTGAAGATGCTACAATACAATGCTCAAGCTTGTGATATTCTCTTCAATGGATTGTGCCCCGAAGAATTCAACAAAATCAGCCGTCTTGAGAATGCAAAGGAAATCTGGGATACTTTGATTGATATGCACGAAGCTACCGACTCCGTCAAGGAATCCAAATTGGATGTGCTTCAAAGTCAACTTGACAAGTTCAAAATGAAGGATGGTGAAGGTGTCGCTGAAATGTACTCTAGGCTTGCTCTCATCACAAATGAGATTGCCGGCTTAGGAAGTGAAGAGATGACCGACAAATTCATCATCAAGAAGATCCTAAGAGCCTTGGATGGAAAATATGATACCGTGTGCACATTGATCCAAATGATGCCCAATTACAAAGATCTCAAACCAACGGAAGTCATTGGAAGAATTGTTGCCCATGAGATGTCACTCAAGGATAAGGAAGAGCTTCACAACAAGTCAAGTGGTGCTTACAAAGCCTCGTGTGATGCTCCCACATCATCAAGTGAGAAGCAAACCTTCAATGAAGAATTGAGCCTAATGGTAAAGAACTTCAACAAGTTCTACAAGAGCAGAAGCAAAGAAAGAAGTTCCAAGTCAAGGTCCTACAATGACAAAAGATCTTCTAGTCGTGAGCGTAATTGCTACAATTGTGGAAGACCCGGACACTACTCCAATGAGTGTACGACCCCCTAGAAAAGAAGAGAAGATTATCCCAAAAGAATAAGTAGAAGAGAAGAATCACCACCAAGAGAAAGGAGGAGTAGAGATGATCGTTATGAACGAAAACCCTCTCGGAGAAGCAAGGACTCGGAAAGAAAGGAAAAGTCATCAAGGAGCTACACAAAAAGAAGACATCAAGCTCATGTTGGTGAATGGGTATCCAGCTCCGACTCCGACAACCACTCCGAAAGAAGTTATCACTCCGACTCCGAATACACTCAAGATGAAGGTGTTGCCGGTCTAGCACTTGTGTCAACCAACTCCTATGACATATTTGATTCACCAAATGAAGAAATTGGAAGATGCTTCATGGCCAAAGGTCCAAAGCTAACACATCCCGAGTATGTTGATTTCAATAGTGATGAAGATGATTTGCTAGGTGATGATGATTTACTTGTTGACAACTCTAGTGATGAAGACTATGATGAAACGTCAATTAATCATGCTAAAACGAATGACGATGATAAGAAGGAGATTGAGCGTCTAACTAAAGAACCAAACACTCTTAAGTTAGCTAATGAAACTACCTTGGAAGATCATTGAGAACTTTTAAAGACTCATGATAAGCTACGCTTTGAAAAGCTCAACCTTGAGCAAGAGCATGAGTTTTTAAAGGCAATCAATGATGATCTTCGCAAGAAAAGTTCTTCTTAAATTACAAAGCGTTTACTCTTGTCTACTTACATGCCACAAGTTAAATCTAGCAACAATAACAAGAAAGATGCTTCATCTAGTAGTAACAACAATCATGCTAAATCCAATGTTGTTGCTTCTAGTAGTTCTCTTGATTCCACTAATGATTCTCTTAGCCAAGTTACACATGAGCAAGAAAATAGCTTATTGAAGGGAATTATAGAGAAAGGTGTTTACAAGAGCCTTGCCGGAAGTAAGCAATTTACCGGAAGAATCAAGGTGTTGGTTTTGAACGAAAGTTCAATGCCAATGGAGTTGAGTGGGAAGAAGATCAATACCCCAAGACGAAGTTTGTTCCTCAACAAGAGAAGTATGATCCTACTTCTTTCAAAGGGACACAAGCTCAAGATGACCTTCCACCACAAGACCACAAGCAAAAAGGCAAGGACAAGCTTCAAGAGGAAATTGATGCATTTGAAGAAGCACCTAAGGCCTTGGTCAAGTGGGTTCCCAAGACTACATCAAGTTCTACCTCATCAAGTACGACTACGACTCCAAGGATTCCCATCAAGATGGTGTGGATCCCGAAAAAGAAGAACTAGAGAGTTCTTGAGGGTGACTCCGCCAACATACTTCACTCTTATAATTTTGGCAAGGACAAGTGCAAACAACTTCCATATCTTGCACTAGTTCAAGGAGTCACAAACCCTCTTGTTGGTAAGACAAGGGACAAGGTAACCTAATGCTTTCATGAACATCATCTTGTGTATGCATCACTCTATGTCTATGGATATCCTTGTTTGTTCCTTGTGGGACTAACCCGTGTAGGTATTGAAAGTGCAACTCACTCCAAAGGATTGCTCCAAATGATCTACATCAACATTGAGCATCCACATCTTCAACACCTACATGAAGTCATCATCGACAAAACCCAAGGTTAGTTCATCCCTCTTAGGGGGGATATCACATCTAGGGGGAGCTTTACTCTAATCAATTGAGTTAAAGAAACTCTAATGGTGTGAACACAACAATGCTTTATGTAAAAGTGGTAACCCCACTTGTGCTTAAACGATGAGTATGACCTATGATCAAATGTTCTCATTTGACTCCTAAGTCAATATACTCATATATAGATGACCTAGTCATCGCCAAATTGTTTGATAGATGCTAGAGTGATTGTGCATGCTTTGTCACATATTTCATTTGCCATTTTATTGTGTGAGCATGTTGGTTGCATGTTTTACTCATTCGAGGACATCCATTTTTTGCTTTGATTGTTTGGCTTTTTCTCTTTTGCCAAATGGATGGACAAGAATGCCTAAGAACTTCCTCTAGCTATCTATGCTTTTCTCGTCTCACACTCTATTCATGCTACATCACAAAGTTTGATCAAGTCAGATTCGAACCACTCTATGTGAGGAGCACTCGGAGTTCCCGATTCGTCATAGACTTAAACCTCCAAAACCTCTTTATGCATCTCGGTCTGACCGATTCATCCTTTTTGGTCCCACCGAGATCACTAAGTTGATCCAGGGTTTTCAATCTCGGTGCAACCGATTAGAACCTTTCGGTCACACCGAGTTGCGGTAACTGCTTGCAGTTTTGCATCTCGGTGCCACCAAGTCGTTCCACTCGGTCACCCCGACAGTGTCAGGTTATATATACCGACGGGCCAAATTTTGGAAATTTTTCCGAACCACCTCGCCCGCGCGTAACCTGCTCTGTCTCTTCAGGTCTCTGGATCGTCCTCTCGTCACCAGCGACCTCCCGCCACTGGTCTCCGCCGCCGTCAATGGCAATCTGCCCCGCCGTTGATGCCGTAGCAAGTTCGCCGCCGAACTAGGGTACAAACTTGAACTTTGTGCTAATCCATAACTCTGATTCTTAGCACATTGCTTTGCCACGATTCTTGCCACGATTGAAATCATCCTGTCCAGCGAAAACATCCCGTAGATTAGTTTTGGTTTGAAAATTTAGGGTTAGGTCTCCGCCGAATTCATCTCGGGCTGACCGAGCTGTAGAAATCGGTCTCACCAATTTGGCTTAGGCCAGAGCACATGCATTTTCGGTCTGACCGAAAATTGCGAATCAGTGTGACCGAGTTCGATTCTATGTGAAACCCTAGCAGTCTCGGTACCACCGAACTGTGACTCCGTCTGACCGAGTTCACTAGTTTAGGTTCCAAAAGCTGCTTCGGTATCACCGAGTTTACAAATCGGTAGATCCGAAATGCTTTCTGTGAAGAACTAAAACTAAGTTTTTAAGTCATCTTTTTGCAAAACTCGTGTACTTTGTGATGCTCATCCACTCTACCTCATCTATAATCCATTCACAGGGTCTGCTAACTATTTGCCAGCAAGATGTCTGACTAGAGTGACAGCCAGAACAAGTCTGAACAGCAGGTGCAGTTGAGTGAGGGTTCAGATCCCTCTAGCAGTTATGATGAGGGGAGCAGGAGCACACCAAGCAACGTGCCAAAGGCTGCTACCAGGACAAGGAAGAAGAGGAATTCTAACTCAGAAGATGAGGACTATGTGGCTGTTGAAGATGAAGCCACTTCAAAGAAAAAGGTGCTGAAGAAAGAGTATGGCACATCTGCTGCAACAAAGCCTGGTATGAAAACAAAGATGCCAGCAAGAAGACAACCCATGTCTAAGCCAAGAAAAGTTGCCACAGGTGAAACTATGAAGTTCACCATTGAATCTGAAGAAGAAGCAGCTGGTGAGGATAAGAAGAAGAAGAGGGCCAGAACCACTACTACCAAAGTTCTTGGCAAGCCCTCAATGAGGAAAGACTCTGAAGAAGAAGAGGAAGAGATTGCTGCACCAGCACCCAAAGCTCAAAAGCTTATGGGGGATGCAATTAGATCAGGGGCTGCTCCAACTAAGCCCAAATCTGCTCCCAAGGCTGCTGCTCCAGCTCCAAAGCCTAAACCCAAGAGAAGCACTAGGAATATCCCTGCTGAAGAGAAGAACAAGGCCCCAGTGCCTGAAGCTGCTGAAGAAGAAGAAGATGACTCTGTTGTATTGAGGAAGCTGAAACCCAAGATCCCTGATCACACTGATGCACACCCAGTTGCAGAGAACATGAAAATCAGGAAGGATGCAGGATTGAGACTATGGAGACAGTCTGATCCATATGCTATCAGGAGAAGGACTGCTGTGGACTATAGGTTTCACACTAAGGAACAGCAGGACTTCTATGAGACAGTTCTGCTTGATAAGAAGCCCATTGTGTGTGACATGAGATGGGTTGACTGGGAGTTCATCAAGGAGAATGAGGATCACTTCCCTAGTGTGCTTGACAGCTTCAAGGCATGTGGAGTTGACACTTTTGTTGCCCAGAAGCTCACCAAGTGGAATGATGAGCTCATCATGCAGTTCTACTCCACTGCCCACTTCTATCCAGATGGAAGGATAGTATGGATGTCTGAAGGTACTAGGTACCAGTCTACAGTTGAGGAATGGGCCAAGCTTATCAATGCTCCTGAGGAACATGAGGATGACTTGGATATCTATGTAGAGAAGAAGAAAGACCACAACACAATGGCCAACATGTACAAAGAGATCCCAGATGCTGCTTTGGATACACATAAGTTTGGATCTGTTCACTACTTGTTGTCTGGTCTGCCAACTATCAACTGGATCTTAAGGCACACACTACTACCCAAGTCAGGTGATCACAAGATGATCAGAGGGCATGCAATAAAATTGCTGCATATATTTGATGTCCCACAGAAGTTCAAGGTCATGAGTTTGATTGTTGAGACAATCAAGAGAACTGCTGCTGACCAGAAGAGAAGCAGTGGGTATGCCCCACAAATTCAGGAGCTCATCAACTCAAAGATGGGCAAAGGCAAATACATTTTGGATAAGGAGCACCTGCCCATCTACCCTGAATTTGAAGATAACACAGTGGTGATGAATGAGAATGAACCATCTTCAGCTCAAGCACATGAGAAGAGAGAAAAGTCTAAGGCAGAGAAGGCAGCAAAGATGCCAACAGAAGAGGAGGCATCTCAGGTATTCTTGAAGAGCAAGCAAGACCAGCTTGGATATTTGATCCAATCCACCCTGAGGATTGAGAAGGGCTTGACTACCCTGACCAAGAACCAGGAGAGTCTGGAGAGGATCATTAAGACAAAATTCTATGACCTTGATGTCAAGGTGACAGAGATCCAAACTGCAGTTGAGCAACTTCAGGAGGAAGCTGAGGAGAAGAAGGGCAAGTCTACCACAGATGCTTTTGCCAGAGTGCCCAGAGGACAGAGATCTGCTGCAGTGCCAGTGACAGACACTAGAGCTACAGCATCAGCACCAGTAGCAACAGCTCCAGTTCCACCTCCAGCAGCTACTCCACCAGCTCCAGCTACTTCATCTGAAGCCTTCGTCCTTGGAGTTCTCTCGACACCACCTCCCGAAGATCAAGCCTGAGAGTCGTTAGCACTATGCATTTTTGAACTTTTTGGTAACTTGTTGCCAAAGGGGGAGAAAAATGTATAGATCATAGGCTTAGAGAGAGAGAGTTGCTTTTTTATCTCTCTTGCTATTTTGGTTGAAAACTTTATTGTGTGCTTGTGTGAGATACTACTTTATGTCCTTGTGAGATACTTGGTTGATCATGTGTTTGATCATATGCTACCCTTAATGCTTGTTGGATGATACTATCTTTCATATCCTCTTATGATCATTCACTTTGCTTGGTGATGAGTGCATGCTTTAATTTCTATCATTTTGAGCGCTCCACCAAGATGTATGTGACATGGAAGAGTAACCCATGATCCTAATCGATTGTGCATTTGCATTCAAAAGCAAATTTAAATAATGCACAAATTTAGGGGGAGCTCTTGCTTATCACATACTTCTCAAAGCGACGATGTTTTTCAATCTTATTTATCATTTGTCGAAGCTTTGATCTATATGTTGTCATCAATTACCAAAAAGGGGGAGATTGAAAGTGCAACTATCCCTGGGTGGTTTTGGTAATTCCTAACAACATATAGCTCATTGAGCTAATGCTATTCCAAGATGAATATTTCAGGAAAGCTCAATGGTTGGCATGGCATGGATTAGAAAGTGGACCCTTCAAAATGCTAAGGACAAAAGATTGGCTCAAGCTCAAAGCATAAGACTCTACATTTTCTATTTTAGTGATCCAAGATGACATTGAGTCTATAGGAAAAGCCAATACTATTAAGAAGGGATGAGGTGTTGCTTAATGAGGGTCTTGCTCAAAATGCTTAGTGATATGCTCCAAAACCCTCCACTACTTTCTCACATCCACATATGTCCCAAACCAAAAGTCCAACTCGGCCCCACCGATTCTTTCTATCCGGAGCCACCGAGTTCAGTTGACATAGCCACTGCCAGAAACCCTAGTCTTTTCGGTCTCACCGATAGGGATCTCGGTCTCACCGAGATGGGATTGCAAACTCTCTGTTTCCCTTCGTAACGTTTCGGTCAAACCGAGATGAGTGATCGGTCCCACCGAGATTGCAATGAAAACACTTTATTTCCTTTTCGTAACGTTTCGGTCCAACCGAGATGAGCGAATCGGTCCCACCGAGTTTGCCTGACCAACTCTCTGTTAGTCTATTACCAAAATCGGTCCCACTGAGTTTGTGTAATCGGTCTCACCGAGATTACGTTATGCCCTAACCCTAATGATATCGGTCCCACCGAGTTGACATGTCGGTCCCACCGAAATGCCTAACGGTCACATTATGAACCAAATCGGTCTGACCGAGCTCTTTGAATTGGTCCCACCGAGTTTGGTGATTTGTGTGTAACGGTTAGATTTTGTGTGGAGGCTATATATACCCCTCCACCCACTCTTCATTTGTGGAGAGAGCCATCAGAACATGCCTACACTTCCAACACATATTTTCTGAGAGAGAGCCATCAGAACATGCCTACACTTCCAACACATATTTTCTGAGAGAGAACCACCTACACTTGTGTTGAGGTCAAGATATTCCATTCCAACCACATAAATCTTGATCTCTAGCCTTCCTCAAGTTGCTTTCCACTCAAATCTTCTTTCCACCAAATCCAATCCTATGAGAGAGAGAGAGAGTTGAGTGTTGGGGAGACTATCATTTGAACCACAAGAGCAAGGAGTTCATCATCAACACACCATTTGTTACTTCTTGGAGAGTGGTGTCTCCTAGATTGGCTAGGTGTCACTTGGGAGCCTCCGTCAAGATTGTGGAGTTGAACCAAGGAGTTTGTAAGGGCAAGGAGATCGCCTTCTTCGTGAAGATCTACCCTAGTGAGGCAAGTCCTTCGTGGGCGACGACCATGGTGGGATAGACAAGGTTGCTTCTTCGTGGACCCTTCGTGGGTGGAGCCCTCCGTGGACTCGCGGAACCGTTACCCTTCGTGGGTCTCCATCAACATGGATGTACGATAGCACCACCTATCGGAACCACGGATAAAAAATCTCCGTGTCAACATTGCGTTTGCTCCCTCAAACTCCTCCCTTTACCTTCATATGCAATTGTTTTACATTCCGCTGCTATACTCTTAGAATTGCATGTGTAGGTTGATTGCTTGACTTGTGCTAAGTTGCTAAAATCTGCCAAGAACTAAAATTGGGAAAAGGCTAGATTTTTATTTGGTCAAGTAGTCTAATCACCCCCTCTAGACATACTTTCGATCCTATAGTTAGATTTATGACCATGACAATGTTCAATTTTATGAATTCTAATTGTCTCTGAAATGATGCTACTAATGACTCCAACATTTCCTTTGGCACACATAAGATCACGGAGCTCAAATAGACATTCATCAACTTACATCACTAGGTTCCATATTTTGAAAAGTAATAGACTTTTGAAGAATCTCATCTAGATTTTTCAAGGAGTAATTCGGAAAGCATTCTTCAAGGTAATTCCATATAGTATATGCGCATTCAAAAGTAGGCAAGCACACAAGCAAATTTCTAGACAATCCTCTAATGATAAGATCAATAGTCCTAAGATTGCGAGCCATGTCAAGATACTCATCGGGTGTAGGATGCAAAGGATAAATGGGAGGCACATAAGGGCTAGTAATATACTTGTTCAAATTATATTCATCGGAAATCACAAGCATTTCATTTTTCCAAGAACCATAAGACTCCCCATCAAGAATAGGCACTCTATGTCCAATTCTCCCGAATGTAGACTCATCCATCTTCCTCCAATGGTGATTAAACCAAAGCAATGGAGACCAATGCTCTGATACCAATTGAAAGGATCGAGAAGAGGGGTCTAGAGGGGGGGGGTGATTAGACCCTTAACAAGTGAAGTGACAGTTTTTAATTTCGTCAAGTTAAGATTGAATTTACCACAAGTTAAAGCACTCTTAATACATTTCAAGCAAGCATGACAAGAGTATGCATCGGAAAGAGTAAAGCATGCAAGTTGCAAGAAAGTAAAGGGATGGGATTGGAGTTTGCAAACGCAATGGTGACACGAAGATTTTTGGCATGGTTCTGATAGGTGGTGCTATCGTACGTCCACGTTGATGGAGACTTCAACCCACAAAGGGTATCGGCTACGTGAGTCCACGGAGGGCTCCACCCACGAAGGGTCAACAAAGAAGCAACCTTGTCTATCCCACCACGGCCATCGCCCACGAAGGACTTGCCTCACTCAGGTAGATCTTCACGAAGTAGGCGATCTCCTTGCACTTACAAACTTCTTGGTTCAAGTCCACATCTTGACGGAGGCTCCCAAGAGACACCTAACCAATCTAGGAGACACCACTCTCCAAAAGCTAATAGACGGTGTGTTGATGATGAACTCCTTGCTCTTGTGCTTCAAATGATAGTCTCCCCAACACTCAACTCTCTCTCTCTTAGATTTGGCTATGGTGGAAAGGTGATTTGAGTGGAAAGCAACTTGGGGAAGGCTAGAAATCAAGATTCTTGTGGTCGGATTGGAATATCTTGATCTCAACACATGAGTGGGTGGTTCTCTCTCAGAAAATGTATGGTGAAAGTGTAGGCACGTTCTTAGGGATCTCTCACAAATGGAGAAGGGGTGGAGGGGTATATATAGCCTCCACACAAAATCCAACCATTACACTCAGTTGAATCATCTCGGTGGGACTGAATAGCTAAACTCAGTGGCACCGATCTGTTCAAAAATGTGAACATTAGGAATCTCAGTGGGACTGACTGGAACAACTTGGTGGGACCGATGTGCTAGGGCTTAGGGCAAACATCATTTCGGTGGCACCGATTGCATCAACTCGGTGAGACCAAAGTGAAGCAATAAGACAACAGAGAATCTATTAAGCCAACTCAATGAGACCGATTGCATAACTTGATGAGACCGGAATAAATGCAACATGGTGAGACCGAGATCCGTATCGGTGAGACCGAACTGTTAGGGTTTCTGGCTGTGGCTATGTCATATGGACTCGGTGGCGTCGGATAGAAAGAATCAATGGGGCGGAGTTGGAGTTTAGGATTTTGACATATTTGGATGGAGAAAGTGGCTGAGAGTTTTGGAGAAATATCACTAAGCATTTGAGCAAGCAAGCCATTAAACAACACCTCGCCCCCTTTTAATAGTATTAGCTTTCCTATGGACTCAATGTGATCTTGGATCACTAAAATAAAGATGAAGAGTCTTGAGATTTTGCCAATATTTGTCCTTAGAATTTTGAAGGGTTCCACATCCTCTTGTCCATGCCACACCATTGTTGAACTTGTCTGAAATACACTAGATAGAGCAATTAGTCAAACAAGAAATATGTTGACATTAATTACCAAAATCACCCAGGGGAGCACTTGTGCTTTCAGGTTTCCAGGTAATCACGAGATGAAAGATATAGAGTTAGTTAGAAAGAAATTGAAACAAAATCGGGAAGAAATTGCAAAAACGGACTAAAGGACGACCTTCCATACGAGCAAAAGCACTCGTATGGCTGGTCGTTTGGCCTGTTGCCGATACCTTTTTGTCTTTTTTATTACCTGTTATGGTGACGATCATGCGACCGCTCAAACAGGCGCGTACGGTTGTTTGAATGGTCGTCTTTTGTTTTGTTGGCAAACGCTTCATGGGGGAGAACTTAAACGACCGTTCGAACGGGCATGGGCGCCCGTATGAAACCTCGTCCTTCTCCCTGTACCTTGTGTCATTTTTGTCTGGTACTCATGCGACTGTTCAAATGAGCGCGCGCGGTCGTTTGATACGCCGTCTTTCTCCCTGTTGGCCACTTCATCAATTTCTTCCTTAGAAGTTTTCATCTTCCTGAAAGGTTAGTGACAAAGTATCCAAGTATAGACAAAAACTCCAATGATTCAAGCATAAGATCAATAGGTTTAACTTAACTTAACTAACTTCTACTTCTACATTACAATGGTACATTCCTCATACCTCCCAATTCCCCTGGAGGGTTTTGGCCTCCTCGATCTTGAGAAAACTTACCTCTTCTATTTCCCGATCTTCCTTTCGCTCATCTGCGAGGTATGGCTTCAAGCGTTGCCCATTCACGATCCAGGGTCCATCTTTTCCTCCTTTTAATCGAACAGTCCATAGTTATAAACTTCTTCTATCTCATATGGCCCTTCCCAGCGAGACCCGAGTTTCCCTGGAAACAACTTGAGACGAGAATTAAATAAGAGGGCCTTGTCCCTTGCAGTAAAGATTCATTTCAGTATCTTACGGTCATGCCACATCTTTTTTTTTTCTTTAAAGAACCTGGTACTCTCGTCAGAACTATTACGAAGCTCTCCCAAACTATCTATATCTAGCAATCTTTTCTCCCTAGCTTCCTTAGGATTAAAATTAATATTCTTGATTGCCCAATAAGCCTTATGCTCTAGTTCCAAAGGTAAATGATACGCCTTACCGTATACCATATTGTATGGTGACATACCCATGGGGTTCTTATAAGCAGTACGATAGGCCCACAATGCTTCATTTAGCTTTCCTGCCAGTCCTTTCTGGACTTCTGCACTGTCTTGTGCAATATTTTCTTTATCTCTCAGTTCGAGAGCTCCACTTGACCATTAGTCCGATGATGGTACGACAAAGCTATTGTAGGGAAATGTTGCATGGAAAAAAATCTACGCACACGCAAGATCTATCCATGGAGATGCATAGCAACGAGGGGGAGAGTGTGTCTACATACCCTCGTAGACCATAAGCGGAAGCATTTGACAACGCGGTTGATGTAGTCGAACTTCTTCGCGATCCAACCGATCGAATACCAAACATACGACACCTTCGCGTTCAGCACACGTTCAGCTTAGTGACGTCCACGCCTTCTTGATCCAGCAAGATGGCAAGGTAGTAGATGAGTTCCGGCAGCACGACGGCGTGGTGACGGTGATGGTGAAGTTATCTCCGTAGGGCTTCGCCTAAGCACTACGGAAATATGACCGGGGGTGTAAATGGTGGAGGGGGCGCCGCACACGGCTAAGCAATTGTTCTGGTTGTGCTAGGCGGCCCCCTCCCACATATATATAGGTGGGGGTGGAGGGAGCAGCCAGGAGGCGCCCCCAAGTAGGCCGAATCCTACTTGGGGTCCTCCCCAAAGTGGCGCCCCTTCCTTATTTGGAGTGCAGGAGGAAGGAAGGAGGAGGTGGCGCCCTCCTTTCCTTTCTCTCCTGAGGAGGGAAAGGCAGGAAGGGCCACCACTGGTCCCCGAGCTCGAGCTTGCCGGTGATCCCACGGTTTGCCCCCACCATTCCAGCCCCTCCCAAGCTCGATCCACTCTTCCAGAGCCTCCGTGGTGCATCACTGGTGCCGTCCGACCCTGTTGGAGCCCCTGGTGCAGCCTCTCATCGCCGTCGTCTCCAACTCCGGCGACCTCTGCTCTCTGCCGCCGCTGGAGAAGCTCGCCCCGACCTTGTCCGAACACCCCTAGCTATTCTACGGGTACGGGCAGGTGCGCCTCGACCTCCTCTCGCGTTCTATCCCTATGGATCTGGCGAAGGAGCCCTCCTCGCCGTGCTCTGTTTCTCTCTCTCTCCCCCTCCAACCTGACCACCGGGGCCCACTGTCAGCCACTCAGGCTGCGCCCGAAGCGGTATGAGTGGTGGCGCCCTGCGGGTTTACGTCTTCGACGTCACCCCCTCCCCTGGTTTTCTTTTATTTAAATTCAATTCAAATTATCCAGAGAACTTCAAACAGCCACAACTTTTTAACCTTAAGTCCAAATGAAGTGATTCTTTTTGCGTTGTGTTGTAAATGAAAGATCTAGCAGCTCACCAAAAATGAGATTTTTCTCTGCTGCTAGATTTTCTAGTGATTTTCCAGAGTGTTTCTTGATATTTTCTTTCTCTGTTTTTATTTATTTTCAGAAGGTGAAGCTTGTCTTGAGAATCACTAGGAGGAGTGTGAACCTCATTTGCACTAAGGCAAGCCACATCAACATTTTCATGATGCGATCTCAATATTTGTGATTTTTCCAACTTGAATAATGATTTAGTTCATTCATTTAAATCACTCAAATAAATATTTAATTCTGTTGAATGCTTGATTTGCTTGGTATGCTTAGTTTACAGTAGATTGAGACTAACTAAGTTAGTTTAGGTCAGTAGAAGTAATATTTGGTTATGTAGAAATAAAATGACTATGAAAAAGGCTAGTTTGGTTAATATTTTCTTAAGTGAGAAAATGGATTATTTTAAGTTAATATCATGGTTGAGTTTGTTGGATAATAGTAACCAGAGAAGTGGTATGAGTCTGCTGATGTTTATGGTTAGTGAACTTGATGAGGTTGACCCATTTATTTCCGATAGTATGTGATGCATATTGTAAGGTTGCATTTTCATGGCATATCATGACACCGGTTATTTTTACTTTGAGTTAAACCTGATAATAACTCAACTTGAACCTATCGTTGATCGGGTCATGGTGCCACTGAATCGAGTTTTTCCCAATGCAACCACATTTGCCTTTATGGGAAGGCCTTTATTCGGTCCGTTGTCATGCCTCTGGTCGGTGCCTCCAATGAGGTAAGGTTATGGGCGTGCGTTACCCTGGCCTGGTAAGCAGACATAACCTTGTGTGCCCGTAGTTGTTATGGTACCTTGTCCCCGTTTGGGACCGTTTATGTTTTGCCATGATGGTGGCCGTTTTGCCACGACGGTGGCCATGATGCCTTTGGTAGGCATGGGGCCACCCAGGACTTAGCCCAGTGGGGAGTAAGTCGGAGTGGCCGGGAGAGTGTCATGGCAATGGGAGGGTTTCGTCGGAATGTTGTTGGTCCACCCGAATGGGAGTGCGAGGCCATGGATTCCGTGGTGTGTAAAGTGCGCTACCTGTGCAGAGTGTATTTAATCTATCGATAGCCGCGTCCTCGGTTACTAACACAACTCAGAAGTAGGTCACACCATGGGTCAACGTTTAAATAATCTTTCACACTAATGTTAGCCACATGGCACTATTGGAAAGATGATGGTTGAGAAACTATGTTGATGATGGGAACCAAAGTGTTGGTTCCGTTGGTTGATGATGGAGACCAAATGTTGGTCTGATTGTGATCCGAGAAAGATCACCGTTTGGTTACGAGGTAACCCGTTTGGAGACCAAAGTGTGGGTCTGATTGTGATCCGAGAAAGATCACCGTTTGGTTACGAGGTAACCCGTTTGGTAAGCAAGTCCGAGGGACTTGAGGCACAATATCATGTTCACTGCATCCCTAGTATGATTTTGCATTGTTGATAATCTGATTAAATATCATGATATTGTTTGTCATTATGTTTATGCTTGTTGTGAGCTTGCAAGTACATTCAATGTACTGACCTGGCATGTCATGCCATATTTCAGGAAAGTTTCGTTGGATCGGAGTGCTGTTCGAGTCTAGATCATGTCCACATCGGTGTCCCTGTGCTATGAAGTCCCGCTTCGTCGTTGTTCCGCTGCCGCGTAGTTGTCGTGATCGAGGCCCCTTTATGTTCACTAAATAATGTACATATTGTTCAGCCGCACCGTGTGTGCCACTTGGCCTCGCAACTTGATGTAATGTTGAACTATGTTCCGCTAGTATCAATAAAGAGGTTGTTTTCTGTACCAAGATGTTGTGTGTTGCCAGAAGACATGGTCTCTGGGCTGGCAATGCAAGGTAAACCGGTTGCTCTGAGCCGGGGTGCCACAGCTCACCAAGATCCAATCTAGGAGATGACCATCTACGAGAGGAGAGATTGGATCTACATACCCTTGTAGATTGCTAAGCGGAAGCGTTAAGAAACGCGGTTGATGTAGTCAAACGTCTTCGCGATCTAATCACGACCCGTCCCGCAAACTCCCGATCCAAGTGCCGAACGGATGGCACCTCCACGTTCAACACACGTATGGCTTGATGACGCCTTCATCTCCTCGATCCAGGGAGCGATGGTGAAGTAGTAGCTCGAGTCCTCCGGCAGCACGACGGCGTGGTGGCGGTGGTGGAGAAATCTCAGAAGAGCTTCGCTAAGCACTGCGGAGAAGAAGAGGGATGCGAGGGAGAGGAGAGGCAGCGCCGTGGCATGGAGATGTGCTCAAGGGGGTGCGGCTGCCATCTGTCTACCTCTCTATATATAGGGGGAAGGGAGGAGGAGGAGGAGGCGCCCTAGATCCAATCTAGGAGTGGCGGCCAAGGCAGATGGGATCTCCCCTAGGGTGACTTGCCCCCCAAGCCGGGAGGTGGGAAGCCCTAGGGGGTGCCCCGAACCCTCTTGGTTACGTGAGAGGGGGTGAGGGGGCCGCTCAGCCCCTTAGTGGGCTGGTTTGCCCCCTCCCCTTGGCCCATGGGGCCCCCCAACACTTGCCGGGCCCCCCCGAAACCCCTTTCGGTGACGCTGGTCATCACCCGGTACCCCCGGAACAATTCCGGACTCGAATACTCTTCTTCCAATATATCGATCTTCACCATCGGACTATTCCAGAGTTCCTCGTCACGTCTAGGATCTCATCCGGGACTCCAAACAACCTTTGGTAACCACCATAATGATTCAACTATACTTATATCGTCCCCAAACGTTAAGTGTGTAGACCTTGCGGGTTCGAGAACTATGCAGACATGACCGAGACATCTCTACGGTCAATAACCAATAGCGGGACCTGGATGCCTATTGCTCCTACATATTCTACGAAGATCTTATCGGTCGAACCTCGATGTCAAGGATTCAGCTAATCCCGTATGTAGTTCCCTTTGTCTATCGGTATGTTACTTGCCCGAGATTCGATCGTTGGTATCTCCATACTGAAGTAAATATGCCCTAGAGGCAATAATAAAGTTGTTATTTTATATTTCCATATATCATGATAAATGTATATTATCCATGCTAGAATTGTATTAACCGGAAACTTGATACATGTGTGGATACATAGACAAAACACCGTGTCCCTAGTAAGCCTCTACTAGACTAGCTCGTTAATCAAAGATGGTTAAGTTTCCTAACCAAAGACATGAGTTGTCATTTGATGAACGGGATCACATCATTAGGAGAGTGATGTGATGGACATGACCCATCCGTTAGCTTAGCATGTTGATTGTTCAGTTTTATTGTTATTGCTTTCTTCATGTCAAATACATATTCCTTCGACTATGAGATTATGCAACTCCTGGATACCGAAGGAATACCTTATGTGCTATCAAACGTCACAACGTAACTGGGTGATTATAAAGATGCTCTACAGGTATCTCCGAAGGTGTTATTTGGGTTGGCATAGATCGAGATTAGGATTTGTCACTCCGAGTATCGGAGAGGTATCTATGGGCCCTCTCGGTAATGCACATCATAAGAAGCCTTGAAAGCAATGTGACTAATGAGTTAGTTGCGGGATGATGTATTACAGAACGAGTAAAGAGACTTGCCGGTAACGAGACTGAACTAGGTATGAAGATACCGACGATCGAATCTCGGGCAAGTAACATACCGGTGACAAAGGGAACAATGTATGTTGTCATTACGGTTTGACCGATAAAGATCTTCGTCGAATATGTAGGAGCCAATATGAGCGTCTAGGTTCCGCTATTGGTTATTGACCTTAGAGGTGTCTCGGTCATGACTACATAATTCCCGAACCCGCAGGGTCGCATGCTTAACGTTCGTTGACGCTAGAGTAGTATTGGGATATTTGATGAGTGGTAAACAAATGTTGTTCGGAGTCTCGGATAAGATCCCTAACGTCACGAGGAGTCTCGAAATGTTTGATAGGTAAAGATTTATATATGGGAAGTCATATTTTGGGTCCCGGAAAAAGATGCAGTTTTTTCGGTATTGTACCAGGAAGCTTCTAGAAGGTTCCGGAGGATTCCAGAGGGGTCCGGAAGTCCCCAAGTGATTCCACCATGACCCAAGGGCTAGCATGGGCTGTGGGGAGGCGCCCTGGCCTTATTGGGCTAGGCACCCCAAGTCCTCAAAAGCCCATGTGGCTAGGGAAGGCAAAAAAGGAAGGAGTCCTAGTAGGAATAGGATTGGACTTGGAGTCCAAGTCCTCTCCCCCTTAGCTGCGCCCTAGGGCTTGGAGGGGCTGTTTACCACGCCCCTCCACCTATATATAGAGGGGAGGGGGATCCCCAATAGGACACACCAAGCCCTTGGCGCCCCTCTCTCTCCCGTTACTCCGTAGTTCCACCGCCTCGTCCCGGCGACGCTCAGCGAAGCGTTGTCGGTGTTCCACCACCACCATCACCACCATGCCGTCGTGTTGGTTGTGATCTCATCTACTTCTCCTATCCCGCTTGCTGGATCAAGAAGGAGGAGACGTCATCGAGCCGCACGTGTGCTAAACTCGGAGGTGTCGTTCGTTCGGCACTAGATCGGTTGGATCGTGATCGGATCGCGAAGAGTACGACTACATCAACCGCGTGATAAACGCTTCCACTTAACGGTCTACAAGGGTACGTAGACACACTCTCCCCCTCCCATTGCTATCCATCTCCTAGATCTTGCGTGAGTAGAGGAAAATTTTAAATTGCATGCTACGTTTCCCAACAGTGGCATCTGAGCCAGGTCTATGCGTAGATGATATGCACGAGTAGAACACAAAGAGTTGTGGGCGGTGATCATCATACTGCTTACCGCCAATGTCTTATTTTGATTCGACGGTATTGTTGGATGAAGCGGCCCAGACCAACCTTACATGACCGCGTTCATGAGACCGGTTCCACCGACAGACATGCAACTAGTTTTGCATAAAGGTGGCTGGCGGGTGTCTGTTTCTCCAACTTTAGTTGAATCGAATTTGACTGCAGCCGGTCCTTGTTGAAGGTTAAAACAACAAACTTGATAAATCACCATTGTGGTTTTGATGCGTAGGTAAGAACGGTTCTTGCTAGAAGCCCGTAGCAGCCAAATAAAACTTGCAACAACAAAGTAGAGGACGTCTAACTTGTTTTTGCAGGGCATGTTGTGATGTGATATGGTCAAGACATGATGTGATATATGTTTATTGTATGAGATGATCATGTTTTTTAAAAGTTATCGACAACTGGCAGGAGCCTTATGGTTGTCACTTTATTGTATGAAATGCAAACGGCATGTAATTGCTTTAGTTTAACACTATGCGTTAGCGATAGTTGTAGAAGCAATAGTTGGCGAGACAACCACGACGCTACGATGGAGATCAAGGTGTCAAGCCGGTGACGATGGAGATCATGACGGTGCTTTGTAGATGGAGATCAAAAGCACGAGATGATAATGGCCATATCATGTCATATATTTTGATTGCATGTGATGTTTATCTTTTATATGCATCTTATTTTGCTTAGTACGGCGGTAGCATTATAAGATGATCCCTTAACTAAATTTCAAGGTATAAGTGTTCTCCCTGAGAATGCACCATTGCGATAGTTCTTCGTGTTGAGACACCACGTGATGATCGGGTGTGATAGGCTCTACGTTCACATACAACGGGTGCAAGACAGTTTTGCACATGCGGAATACTCGGGTTAAACTTGATGAGCCTAGCATGTACATACATGGCCTCAGAACCCTGGAGACCGAAAGGTTGAACGTGAATCATATAGTAGATATGATCAACATAGAGATGTTCACCATTGATGACTACTCCATCTCACGTGATGATCGGACATGGTTTAGTTGATTTGGATCACATATCATTTAGATGACTTGAGGGATGTCTATCTGAGTGGGAGTTCTTAAGTAATTTGATTAATTGAACTTAATTTATCATGAACTTAGTCCTGATAGTATTTGCATATCTATGTTGTAGATCAATAGCTCGCGTATAGCTCCCCGTTTATTTTTTGATATGTTCCTAGAGAAAAATAAGTTGAAAGATGATAGTAGCAATGATGCGGACTGGGTCCGTGATCTGAGGATTATCCTCATTGCTGCATAGAAGAATTATGTCCTTGATCCACCGCTAGGTGACGGACCTATTGCAGGAGCAGATGCAGACGTTATAAATGTTTGGCAAGCTCGGTATGATGACTACTTGATAGTTTAGTGCGCCATGCTTTACGGCTTAGAACCGGGACTTCAAAAATGTTTTGAACGCCACAGAGCATATAAGATGTTCCAAGAGCTGAAATTGGTATTTCAGACTCATGCCCGAGTCGAGAGGTATGAGACCTCTGACAAGTACTTTGCCTACAAGATGGAGGAGAATAGCTCAATTAGTGAGCATGTGCTCAGAATGTCTGAGTACTACAATCGCTTGGAGTTAATCTTCCGGATAAGATAGTGATTGACAAGAGTTCTCTAGTCACTATCACCAAGCTACTAGAACTTCATGATGAACTATAATGTGCATGGGATGACGAAAACGATTCCCGAGCTCTTCGTGATGCTGAAATCGGCGAAGGTAGAAATCAAGAAAGAGCATCAAGTGTTGATGGTTAAACAAGACCACTAGTTTCAAGAAAAAGGGCAAGGGAAAGAAAGGGAACTTCAAGAAGAATGACAAGCAAGTTGCCGCTCCCATGAAGAAGCCCAAAGCTGGACCTAAGCCTGAAACTGAGTGCTTCTACTGCAAAGGGAATGGTCACTGGAAGTGGAACTGGCCCGAATACTTGGCGGATAAGAAGGATGGCAAAGTGAACTAAAGTATATTTGATATACAGATTAGTGATGTGTACTTTACTAGTGTTTGTAGCAACCCCTGGGTATTTGATACCGGTTCAGTTGCTAAGGTTAGTAACTCAAAACAGGAGTTGCAGAATGAACAGAAACTAGTTAAGGACGAGGTGACGATGTGTGTTGGAAGTGATTCCAAGGGTTGATACGATCACCATAACACACTCCCTCTACCTTCGGGATTAGTTTTGAACCTAAATAAATGTTATTTGGTGTTTGCGTTGAGCATGAATATGATTATATCATGTTTACTGCAATACGGTTATTCATTTAAAGTCAGATAATAATTGTTGTTCTGTTTACATGAATAAAACCTTCTATGGTCATACACCCAATGTGAATGGTTTATTGAATCTCGATTGTAGTGATACACATATTCATAATATTGATGCAAAAAGATGCAATGTTGATGATGATAGTGCAACATATTTGTGGCACTGCCATTTAGGTCATATTGGTGTAAAGCGCATGAAGAAACTCCATATGGATGGATTTTTGGAATCACTCTATTATGAATCATTTGATACTTGCAAACCATGCCTCATGGGCAAGATGACTAAAACTCCGTTCTCCGGAACAATGGAGCAAGCTAATGACTTATTGGAAATAATACATACCGATGTATGCGGTCCGATTAGTATTGAGGCACGCGGCGGGTATCATTATTTTCTGACCTTCATAGATGACTTAAGTAGGTATGGGTATATCTACTTGATGAAACACAAGTCTGAAACACTTGAAAAGGTTCAAAGAATTTCAGAGTGAAGCAGAGAATCATCATAACAAGAAAATAAAGTTTCTATGATCTGATCGAAGAGGCGAATATTTGAGTTACGAGTTTGGCCTTTATTTAAAACAACGTGGAATAGTTTCACAACTCACGCCACCTGGAACACCACAGAGTAATGGTGTATTTGAATGTCGTAACCGTATTTTATTAGATATGGTGCGATCCATGATGTCTCTTACCGATTTATCACTATCGTTTTGGGGTTATGCATTAGAGACAGCTGCATTCACGTTAAATAGGGCACCATCTAAATCCGTTGAGATGACACCGTATGAACTGTGGTTTGGCAAGAAACCTAAGCCGTCGTTTCTTAAAGTTTGAGGTTGCAATGCTTATGTGAAAAAGCTTCAGCCTGATAAGCTCGAACCCAAATCGGACAAGTGCGTCTTCATAGGATACCCAAAAAGAAACTGTTGGGTACACCTTCTATCACATATCCGAAGGCAAGATCTTTGTTGCTAAGAATGGATCCTTTCTAGAGAAGGAGTTTCTCTCGAAAGAAGTGAGTGGGAGGAAAGTAGAACTTGATGAGGTAATTGTACCTTCTCTCGAATTGAAAAGTAGCTCATCACATAAAACCATTCTCGTGATGCCTACACAAACTAGAGACGAAGCTAATGATAATAATCATTAAACTTCAGATCAAGTTACTACCGGACCTCGTAGGTCAACCAGAGCACATTCCGCACCAGAGTGGTACGGTAATCCTATTCTGGAAGTCATGTTACTAGACCATGACGAACCTACGAACTATGAAGAAGCGATGATGAGCCTAGATTCTGACAAATGTCTTGAGGCCATGCAATCTGAGATAGGATCCATGTATGAGAACAAAGTGTGGACTTTGGTGGACTTGCCCGATGATCGGCAAGCCATTGAGAATAAATGGATCTTCAAGAGGAAGACGGACGCTGATGGTAGTGTTACTATCTACAAAGCTCGACTTGTCGCAAAATGGTTTTTGACAAGTTCAAGTTTTTGACTACGATGAGATTTTCTCACTCGTAGCAATGCTTAAGTCTGTCCGAATCATGTTAGCAATTGTCGTATTTTATGAAATCTGGCAGATGGATGTCAAAACTGCATTCCTTAATGGATTTCTTAAAGAAGAGTTGTATATGATGCAACCAAAAGGTTTTGTCGATCCTAAAGGTGCTAACAAAGTGTGCAAACTCCAGCGATCCATCTATGGACTAGTGCAAGCATCTCGGAGTTGGAACATACACTTTGATAAGGTGATCAAAGCATATGGTTTTGTACAGACTTATGGTGAAGCTTGTATTTACAAGAAAGTGAGTGGGAGCTCTGTAGCATTTCTGATATTATATGTGGATGACATATTGTTGATTGGAAATGATATAGAAATTCTGGATAAAATAAGAGGATATTTGAATAAGAATTTTTCAATGAAAGACCTCGGTGAAGCTACTTACATATTGAGCATCAAGATCTACAGGGATAGATCGAGACGCTTAATAGGACTTTCACAAAGCACATACCTTGACAAGATTTTGAAGAAGTTCAAAATGGATCAGTCAAAGAAAGGGTTCTTGCCTGTATTGCAAGGTGTGAAGTTGAGTGAGACTCAAAGCCCGACCACGGCGGAAAATAGAGAGAGAATGAAAGTCATTCCCTATCCCTCAGCCATAGGTTCCATAAAGTATGCCATGCTGTGTACCAGGACTATTGTATGCCTTGCCATGAGTTTGGCAAGGAGTACAATAGTGATCTAGGAGTAGATCACTGTACATCGGTCAAAATTATCCTTAGAGGACTAAGGAAATATTTCTCGGTTATGGAGGTGATAAAGAGTTCATCGTAAAGTGTTACGTCGATGCAAGCTTTCACACCGATCTGGATGACTCTGAGTCTCGATCTGGATACATATTGAAAGTTGGAGAATTTAGCTAGACTAGCTCCGTGCAGAGTATTGTAGACATAGAAATTTGCAAAATACATACGGATCTGAATGTGGCAAACCCGTTGACTAAACCTCTCTCACAAAGCAAAACATGATCACACCTTATTACTCTTTGGGTGTTAATCACATGGCGATGTGAACTAGATTACTGACTCTAGTAAACCCTTTGGGTGTTTGTCACATGGCGATGTGAACTATAGGTGTTAATCACATAGCGATGTGAACTATTGGTGTTAAATCACATGGCGATGTGAACTAAAATATTGACTCTAGTGCAAGTGGGAGACTGAAGGAAATATGCCCTAGAGGCAATAATAAAGTTGTTATTTTATATTTCCTTATATCATGATAAATGTTTATTATCCATGCTAGAATTGTATTAATTGGAAACTTGATACATGTGTGGATGCATAGACAAAACACTGTGTCCCTAGTAAGCCTCTACGAAGCCTCTAATAGACTAGCTCATTAATCAAAGATGGTTAAGTATCCTAACCATAGACATGAGTTGTCATTTGATGAATGGGATCACATCATTAGGAGAATGATGTGATGGACAAGACCCATCCGTTAGCTTAGCATGTTGATCATTCAGTTTTATCGCTATTGCTTTCTTCATGTCAAATACATATTCCTTCGACTATGAGATTATGCAACCCCCGGATACCGGAGGAATACCTTGTGTGCTATCAAACGTCACAACATAATTGGGTGATTATAAAGATGCTCTACAGGTATCTCCGGAGGTGTTTGTTGGGTGGCATAGATCGAGATTATGATTTGTCACTCTGAGTATCGGAGAGGTATCTCTGGGCCCTCTCGGTAATGCACATCATAAGAAGCCTTGCAAGCAATGTGACTAATGAGTTAGTTGCGGGATGATGTATTACGGAACAAGTAAAGAGACTTGCCGGTAACGGGATTGAACTAGGTATGAAGATACCAATGATCGAATCACGGGCAAGTAACATACCGATGACAAAGGGAACAATGTATGTTGTCATTACGGTTTGACCGATAAAGATCTTCGTAGAATATGTAGGAGCCAATATGAGCATCCAGGTTCCACTATTGGTTATTGACCGAAGAGGTGTCTCGGTCATGACTACATAATTCCCGAACCCGCAGGGTCTCACGCTTAACATTCATTGACGCTAGAGTAGTATTGGGATATTGATGATGGTAACCAAATGTTGTTCAGAGTCCTAGATGAGATCCCGGTCGTCACGAGGAGTCTCGGAATGGTCAAGATGTAAAGATTTATATATGGGAGGTCATATTTTGGGTTCCGGAAAAAGATGTAGTTTTTTCGGTATTGTGCCAGGAAGCTTCTAGAAGGTTCCGAAGGATTCCGGAGGGGTCCGGAAGTCCACAAGTGGTTCCACCATGACCCAAGGGCTAGCATGGGATGCGGGGAGTCTTCCTGGCCTTATTGGGCTAGGCACACCAAGTCCTCAAAAGCCCATGTGGCTAGGGAAGGCAAAAAAGGAAGGAGTCCTAGTAGGAATAGGATTGGACTTGGAGTCCAAGTCCTCTCCCCCCTAGCTGCGCCATAGGGCTTGGAGAGTCTGTTTACCATGCCCCTCCATATATAGAGGGGAGGGGGCGCCCCAAGAGGACACACCAAGCCCTTGGCGCCCCTCTCTCTCCCGTTACTCCGTAGTTCCACCGCCTCATCCCGGCGACGCTTAGCGAAGCGCTGTCGGTGTTCCACCACCACCATCACCACCATGCCGTCGTGTTGGTTGTGATCCCATCTACTTCTCCTATCCCGCTTGCTGGATCAAGAAGGAGGAGACGTCATCGAGCCGCACGTGTGCTAAACTCGGAGGTGCCGTCCGTTCGGCACTAGATCAGTTGGATCGTGATCGGATCGCAAAGAGTACAACTACATCAACCGCGTGATAAACGCTTCTGCTTAACGGTCTACGAGGGTAAGTAGACACACTCTCCCCCTCCCATTGCTATGCATCTCCTAGATAGATCTTGCATGAGCATAGAATTTTTTTAAATTGCATGCTACGTTTCCCAACACATACCTAGTTCAATCTCGTTATCGGCAAGTCTCTTTACTCGTTCCGTAATACAAGATCCCGTGACTAACTCATTGGTCGCACTGCTTGCAAGCTCATTGTGATGTTGTATTATCGAGTGGGCCCTGAGATACATCTCCGTCATACAGAGTGACAAATCCTAGTCTTGATCCATGCCAACTCAATAGACACCCTCGGAGATACCTGTAGAGCACCTTTATAGTCACCCAGTTACGTTGCGATGTTTGGTACACACAAGGTACTCCTCCGGTGTTAGTGAGTTGCATGATCTCATTGTCATAGGAACGTATACTTGACATTCAGAAAACAATAGCAATAAACTTGACACGATCATATGCTACGTTCATAGTTTGGGTCTTGTCCATCACATCATTCTCCTAATGATGTGATCCCGTTACCAAATGACAACTCATGTCCATGACTAGGAAACCATAGCCATCTTTGGTCAACGAGCTAGTCTGGTAGAGGCTCACTAGGGACACGTTGTTGTCTATTTATCCACACATGTGTTTGAGTTTTCGATCAATACAATTCTAGCATGGATAATAAATGATTATCATGAACAAGGAAATATGATAATAACCAATTTATTATTGCCTCTAGGGCATATTTCCAACAGTCTCCCACTTGCACTAGAGTTAATAATCTAGTTCACATCGCCATGTGATCAAACCTCATAGTTCACATCGCCATGTGACTAACACCCAAAGAGTTTACTAGAGTCAATAATCTAGTTCACATTACCATGTGATTAACACTCAATGAGTTCTGGGGTTTGATCATGTTATGCCTGTGAGAGAGGTTTTAGTCAATGGGTCTAGAACATTCAGATCTGCATGTACTTCGCAAATCTCCATGTCATATTGTAGATGCTGTTACCACGCTCCACTTGGAGCTATTCCAAATGGTTGCTCCACTATATGTATCTGGTTTGCTACTTCGAGTTATCCGGATGGGTGTTAAACTTCCATCGACGTAACCCTTTATGCCGAACTCTTTATCACCTCCATAACCGAGAAACATTTCCTTATTCATCCAAGGATAATTTTGACCTATGTCCAGTGATCCACTCCTGGATCACTCTTGTACCCCCTTGCCAGACACGTGGCAGGGCACACATCAGGTGCGGTACACAACATGGCATACTATATACAGCCTATGGCTGAGGCATAGGGGACGACCTTCGCCCTTTTTCTTTCTTCTGCCGTGGTCGAGCTTTGAGTCTTACTCAACTTCACACCTTACAACTCAGGCAAGAACTCCTTCTTTGACTGATCCATTTTGAACTCCTTCAAAATCATGTCAAGGTATGTGCTCTGTGAAAGTCTTATCAGGCGTCTTGATCTATCTCTATAGATCTTGTTGCCTAATATGTAAGCAGCTTTACCCAGGTCTTCCTTTGAAAAACTCCTTTCAAACAACCCTTTATGCTTTTCAGAAATTCTGCATTATTTCCAATCAACAATATGTCATCCACATATACTTATCAGAAATGCTGTAGTGCTCCCACTCACTTTCTGGTAAATACAGGTTTCTTGCAAACTTTGTACAAAACCCAAAAGCTTTGATCACCTCATCAAAGCGTATGATCCAACTCTGAGATGCTCGCTCCAGTCCATAGAAGGATCGCTGGAGCTTGCATACCTTTTAGCATCCTTAGGATCGACAAAACCTTCTGGTTGTATCACATACAACCTTTCCTCACGGAAACAGTCAAGGAAACTTTGTTTTGAAATCCATCTGCGAGATTTCGTAATTAAAAATGCAGTAACTACTAACATAATTCGAACAGACTTTAGCATCGCTATGAGTGAGAAAGTCTCATCATAGTCAACTCCTTGAACTTGTCGGAAACTTCTTTGCGACAAGTCGAGCTTCACAAATGGTGACATTACCATTAGCATATGTCTTCTTCTTAAAGATCCATTTATCCTCAATGGCTAGCCGATCATCGCGCAAGTCCACCAAAGTCCATACTTTGTTCTCATACATGGATCCTATCTCGGATTTCATGGCTCCTAGCCATTTGTTGGAATCCGGGCCCACCATCGCTTCTCCATAACTCGTAGGTTCACTGTTGTCCAACAACATGACCTGTAAGACAGGGTTACCGTACCACTCAGGAGCCGTACGTACCCTTGTCGACCTACGAGGTTCGATAGTAACTTGATCTGAAGCTTCATGATCATCATCATTAGCTTCATCTTCAACTGAAGTAGTTGCCACAGAAACATCTTTCTATGCTGCGCTACTCTCTGGTTGAAGTAAAGGTTCAACAACCTCATCAAGTTCTATCTTCCTCCCACTCAATCCTTTTGAGAGAAACTCTTTCTCGAGAAAGGACCCATTCTTAATGTCAAACACTTTGCCCTCGGATCTGAGATAGAAGGCATACCCGACCGTCTCTTTTGGGTGTCCTATGAAGACGCATTTGTCCACTTTGGGTTCGAGCTTTTCCGGCTGAAGCCTTTTGACATAAGCATCGCAGCCCCAAACCTTAAGAAATGACAACTTGGGTTTCTTGCCAAACCACAGTTCATACGGTGTCGTCTCCACGGACTTATATGGTGCCCTATTTAAAGTGAATGTAGTTGTCTCTAATGCATAACCCCAAAACGATAGTGGTAGATCGGCAAGAGACATCATAGAGCGCACCATATCCAATAAGGTACGATTACGACGCTCGGACACACCATTATGCTGTGGTGTTCCAAGTGGCGTCAACTGTGAAACAATTCCACATTGTCTTAAGTGATTGCCAAACTCATGACTCAGATATTCTCCCCTTCGTTCGGATCGTAGGACTTTAATCTTCTTATTATGATGATTCTCAACTTCACTCTGAAATTGCTTGAACTTTTCAAACGTTTCAGACTTATGCTTTATTAAGTAAATATACCCATATCTACTCAAATCATCGGTGAAGATGAGGAAATAACGATATCCGCTGCACGCGTCGACACTCATCGGACCGCACACATCAGCATGTATGATTTCCAACAAGTCACTTGCCCGTTCCATTGTTCCTGAAAGTGGGGTTTTAGTTATCTTACCCATGAGGCATGGTTCACATGTGTCAAGTGATTCAAAATCAAGTGACTCCAAAAGTCCATCAACATGGAGTTTCTTCATGCGCTTTTCACTAGTATGACCTAAGCAGCAGTGCCACAAGAAAGTGGTACTATCATTATCAACTCTACATCTTTTGGCATCAATGTTATGAACATGTGTATCACTACGATCGAGATTCAATAAACCATTCACATTGGGTGCATGACCATAGAAGGTATTATTCATGTAAACATAATAACCATTATTCTTCGACTTAAATGAACAACCATATTGCAATAAACATGATCTAATCATGTTCATGCTCAATGCAGACACCAAATAGCATTTATCTAGGTTCAACACTAATCTCGAAGGTATAGGGAGCGTGCGATGGTGATCACATCAACCTTGGAAACACTTCCAACACACATCGTCACCTCGCCCTTAGCTAGTCTCTGTTTATTCCGCAGCTTTTATTTCAAGTTACCACTATCAGCAACTGAACCAGTATCTAATACCCAGGTGCTACTAGGAGTACTAGTAAGGTACACATCAATAACATGTATATCAAATATACTTTTGTTGAAGTTGGCAGCCTTCTTATCTACCAAGTATTTGGGGTAGTTCCGCTACCAGTGACCGTTCCCCTTACAATAGAAGCACTTAGTCTCGGGTTTGGGTTCAACCTTGGTTTTCTTCACTGAAGCGGCAACTGGCTTGCCATTCATGAAGTTTCCCTTCTTCCCCTTGCCCTTCTTGAGACCAGTGGTCTTGTTAACCATCAACACTTGATGCTCCTTCTTGATTTCTACCTCCGCGGCCTACCGCGAACAGCTCCGGGATCATCTCCATCCCTTGCATGTTATAGTACATCACGAAGTCCTAGTAGCTTGGTGATTGTGACGCCCCCGATTCAATCGTACACTAATCATGCATGCAAACGTGTATGATCAAGATCAGGGACTCACGGGAAGATATCACAACACAACTCTAAAACATAAATAAGTCATACAAGCATCATAATACAAGCCAGGGGCCTCGAGGGCTCGAATACAAGTGCTCGATCATAGACGAGTCAGCGGAAGCAACAATATCTGAGTACATACATAAGTTAAACAAGTTTGCCTTAAGAAGGCTAGCACAAACTGGGATACAGATCGAAAGAGGCGCATGCCTCCTGCCTGGGATCCTCCTAACTACTCCTGGTCGTCGTCAGCGGGCTGCACGTAGTAGTAGGCACCTCCGGTGTAGTAGGAGTCGTCGTCGACGGTGGCGTCTGGCTCCTGGGCTCCGGCATCTGGTTGCGACAACCAGGTAGAAGGGAAATGGGGAAAAGAGGGAGAAAAGCAACCGTGAGTACTCATCCAAAGTACTCGCAAGCAAGGAGCTACACTACATATGCATGGGTATATGTGTAAAGGGCCATATCGGTGGACTGAACTGCTGAATGCCAGAATAAGAGGGGGATAGCTAATCCTGTCGAAGACTACGCTTCTAGCCACCTCCATCTTGCAGCATCTAGAAGAGAGTAGATGGTAAGTTCACCAAGTAGCATCGCATAGCATAATCCTACCCGGCGATCCCCTCCTCGTCGCCCTGTTAGAGAGCGATCACCGGGTTGTATCTGGCACTTGGAAGGGTGTGTTTTATTAAGTATCCGGTTCTAGTTGTCATAAGGTCAAGGTACAACTCCGGGTCTTCCTTTTACCGAGGGACACGGCTATTCGAATAGTTAAACTTCCCTGCAGGGGTGCACCACATAACCCAACACGCTCGATCCCATTTGGCCGGACACACTTTCCTGGGTCATGCCCGGCCTCGGGAGATCAACACGTCGCAGCCCAACCTAGGCACAACAGAGAGGTCAGCACGCCGGTCTAAATCCTATGGTGCAGGGGTCTGGGCCCATCGCCCATTGCACACCTGCACGTTGCGAGGGCGGCCGGAAGCAGACCTAGCCTAGCAGGCGTTCCAGTCCAATCCGGCGTGCGCCGCTCAGTCGCTGACGTCACGAAGGCTTCGGCTGATACCACGACGTCGAGTGCCCATAACTGTTCCCGCGTAGTTGGTTAGTGCGTATAGACCAAATGGCCAGACTCAGATCAAATACCAAGAACTCGTTAAGCGTGTTATTTTGAAGTAACCGCGGACGCCGACCAGGGCCAGGCCCACCTCTCTCCTAGGTGGTCTCGACCCGCCCTATGGCTCCGCCACAAGTAACAGTCGGGGGCCGTCAGGAACCCAGGCCCACCTCTACCGGGATGGAGCCACCTGTCCTTTCAGCCCCCTCATCAGAATCACTTGCGGGTACTCAACGAGCTGACCCGACTTTTAGTCACCACATGTGTCATGTATATAAAGTATATAGTATCTACCCGTGATCACCTCCCTAGTGATCACAGCCCGATAGTATAGCATGGTAGACGGACAAGAGTGTAGGGCCACTGATGGAACACTAGCATCCTATACTAAGCAGTAGGATAGCAGGTAAGGGTAATAACTGTAGCAACAATGACAGGCTATGCAGCAGAATAGGATTAATCGAAAGCAATAACATGCTACACTCTTCTAATGCAAGCAGTATAGAGAAGAATAGGCGATATCTGGTGATCAAGGGGGGGGGGGCTTGCCTGGTTGCTCTGGCAAGAAGGAAGGGTCGTCAACACCGTAGTTGAACTGGGGGTCGCCGGCAGTCTCGGGGTCTACCGGAAAGAAGTAACGGAGGGGGAACACAATAAATAACAGAGCAATCAAGCATCATAAAGTGTAACATGGCATTACGAAGTGCTAGAGGTGACCTAACGTAGTAGTAGGTGCTATTGGCGAAGGGGGGAAACATCCGGGAAAGTATTCCCGGTGTTTGACGTTTTCGGACAAATGAACCGGAGGGGAAAAGTTGCGTGTTTGCTATGCTAGGGATGTGTGGCGGATGAACGGGCTACGTATTCGGATTCGTCTCGTCGTTCTGAGCAACTTTCATGTACAAAGTTTTCCCATAGGAGCTACGGTTTATTTTATATTAATTTTTAAAGATTTTACTCAATTTATAAATTATTATTATTGATTTAATTCGAAAATGGCATTACTGCCTCAGCTTGACATCATCAGTCAACAGAGGTGTTGACTGGGTCAAGCTGACGTGTGGGTCCCGCATGTCATTGACTGCAACTAACTAACCAGGTTAATTAGTTTAGTTAACAGATTAGTTAAGTTAACTAACGGTAGTTAACTAGGTTAATTAAACATGATTAATTGAGTTAATTAATTTAATTAATTAATTATTGAATGTTATTATTATTATTTTAAATCTTTTTTTAATAACGTTCTGGGGTGGGGCCCCCTTGTCATAGGGCCAGTGGGCCTTAGCGGGCTCGGTGCTAACGGGCGCGGTTGCTGGGGCGGAGCCCCGTGAGCATGCGGGTGCTTGGGCGCCGATTGGGCTGGTCCCGGGCAAGGCCAGCCAGCGCACGGGCGGCCGGTGGAGGCCGCGAGGCGCGTGCGACCAACGGCCAGCGGCGACACCAGGAGAGGGGCGAGGCCATGGCCGAGGTGGCCGGAGCAGGGGGCGCGGTGGCCGGGCGGGACGGACCCGAGCGACGACCAGCGAGGGGGTCGCGGCCGCGATGAGGCCAGCCGCCAGTGGCCGGAGTGGAAGGGACGGGAGGAGCACCGGGTGGCGCCGGAGCGGGCGTGAGGTGAGCGCGTGCTGCCCAGAGCGTGAGCTCCGACACGCGGGCGCGTGTGCGCACGGTGGCGCACCGAGGGAGGCGCGGGGACAGGGGAAGGAGGAGGGCGGAGGCCGTGGCCTCACCGGGATTTGTAGGGACGGGGCAGCGGGGGGGGGGGTGCGAGGAGGTCGTCGGGGACGACGTGGACGGAGTGGAGGCAGGCCGGCGGGGAGGAGGAAGCAAGCCGGCGAGGGAGCTCCGGCGAGGTCCTTGGGCGGCGGCGGCGGGGTGGCGATGAGGCGTGGCCACGGCTTCACGTGGTGTCGTGCGAGGGAGAGGAGGGCGAGGAGGCAACGACGACGCCGATCCGGGGCGGTGGCGTCGACGGGATCAGGGCGGCACCGGGCGGCGGCGGCGGGGGCGGGTGCCTCCGATCCCGATCTGGATCGGGGAGGGGGCGCAGAAGGGGGAAGTGGGACGAGTGGGGGGGGGGGAGTGGGTGCGGTCGGTTAGGTTTTCCACTGATAGGGGGGTTATGGGGACGGGGTGGGCTGGCCTGGTGGCCAATTGGGCCGGCCTGTTGGGTCGGTTGGCCCATGTGGGGGGGGGGGGTTCTTTTGTTTTAGCTTAGTTACGGTTTTCTATCTTCTATTCTCTTTTGTTTCTTCTTTTCTGTTTTATTAATTTTTTTGTTTTTATGAAATACCCAAGTTGTACCTAAGATATTATTAACACTTATGCCACTACCTCAATTAACTTGGCACCTAATATAAAATAGTTTGTAAATATTTATTATTTTATAATCATTTAACTAATTGTTTTTGCTGCTATTTTATTCATTTTTGAGTATTTCCTCATTTTATACAAGTGTGGTTTCTCCACCATTATTACTTAGGATTTATTTGTCCCAGCTTGAACATTTTAGTTTTAACTTTTGAAAACTTTAATTGTTTGACTTGATTTTAAATTTGAAATTTGAACGGGATTTGAATCATCGCAAGATTAACAACAGTAATCGTGGTGACGTGGCATCATTAGCGGAGGGTTACTGTAGCGTAACTATCCGGGCGTCACAATTCTCCTCCACTACAAGAAATCTCGTCCCGAGATTTAAGGGGTGTGTAAGGGGGGAATATCTGGTTACGAAATTCTAACGAAACTTCTCGGAGAAGTTAATCCCTTTCGTTGATGTCTTCAATTCTTTATTCCAATGCATCATGATAAAGTTATCATCCTTTCTTCGGGAACTCCATCGTACTTACGAAAGGATAAGGGGCAGCTCAGCTATGACAGAATGCTTTTGAGGGAAACAATCTGGGGTTAACCCATGAATGAGCATAAGATTATCTCTCGAGTTGAATATATAAAATACATCGAGAGTAAGGTACGAAGGTACAATAAGAGGTTCCAAGCGGATAGATAGTTGCTCGAAGTCTGAACCAGAGTGAGAAAGGGGTTCAGAGTAGCGAGAGTAAGTATTGCGTCTGATACCAGAATAGAGCACTAGGTGTTGGAAATATGCCCTAGAGGCAATAATAAAATGGTTAGTATTATATTTCCTTGTTCATGATTATTGTCTATTGTTCATGCTATAATTGTGTTATCCGGAAATCGTAATACATGTGTCAACACATAGACCATAACATGTCCCTAGTGAGCCTCTAGTTGACTAGCTCGTTGATCAATAGATGGTTACGGTTTCCTGACCATGGACATTGGATGTCATTGATAACGGGATCACATCATTAGGAGAATGATGTGATGGACAAGACCCAATCCTAAGCATAGCACTAGATCGTGTAGTTCCTTTGCTAAAGCTTTTCTAATGTCAAGTATCATTTCCGTAGACCATGAGATCGTGCAACTCCCGGATACCGTACGAATGCCTTGGGTGTGCCAAACGTCACAACGTAACTGGGTGACTATAAAGGTGCACTACAGGTATCTCCGAAAGTGTCTGTTGGGTTGGCACGGATCGAGACTGGGATTTGTCACTCCGTATGACAGAGAGGTATCTCTGGGCCCACTCGGTAATGCATCATCATAATGAGCTCAATGTGACTAAGTAGTTAGTCACGGGATCATGCATTACGGAACGAGTAAAGTGACTTGCCGGTAACGAGATTGAATGAGGTATTGGGATACCGACGATCGAATCTCGGGCAAGTAACGTATCGATTGACAAAGGGAATTGTATACGGGATTGCTTGAATCCTCGACATCGTGGTTCATCCGATGAGATCATCGTGGAACGTGTGGGAGCCAACATGGGTATCCAGATCCCGCTGTTGGTTATTGGCTAGAGAGGTGTCTCGGTCATGTCTGCATGATTCCCGAACCCGTAGGGTCTACACACTTAAGGTTCGATGACGCTAGGGTTATAATGAAGATTTGTATGTGATTACCGAATGTTGTTCGGAGTCCCGGATGAGATCCCAGACGTCACAAGGAGTTCCGGAATGGTCCGGAGGTGAAGATTTATATATGGGAAGTCATCATACGGTCACTGGAAATATTCGGGAGTATACCGGTATTGTACCGGGACCACCGGAGGGGTTTCGGGGGTCCACCGGGAGGGTCCACCTGCCCCGGAGGGCCTTATGGGCTGTAGGTGGAAGGGAACCAGCCCTAAGTGGGCTGGGCACCAAACCCCCCTAGGGCCCATGCGCCTAGGGTTTGGGGGAACCCTAAAGGGGGGCGCCCCCCTTGCTTGGGGGGCAAGCCCCCTCCCCCTTGGCCGCCGCCCCCCCTCTAGATCTCATCTAGAGGGGCCGGCCCCCTCCCCCCTTCTCCCTATAAATAGAGGGGTGAGGGGAGGGCTGCAGCACCACATCCAAGGCGCAGCCCCTCCCCTCCCCAACACCTCTCCTCCTCCGTGTGTGCTTGGCGAAGCCCTGCCGGAGAACTGTCACTCCACCACCACCATGCCGTCGTGCTGCTGTTGGAGCCTTCTTCCTCAACCTCTCCCTCCTCCTTGCTGGATCAAGGCGCGGGAGACGTCACCGGGCTGCACGTGTGTTGAATGCGGAGGCACCGTTGTTCGATGCTTGGATCGGATTCTGCCGCGATCTGAATCGCTACGTCTATGACTCCCTCATCCTCGTTCTTGCAACGCTTCCGCATCGCGATCTTCAATGGTATGAAGATGCACTCTTCTCTCTCTCATTGCTAGTTACTCCATAGATTGATCTTGGTGATGCGTAGAAAATTTTAATTTCTGCAACGATCCCCAACAGTGGCATCATGAGCCAGGTCTATGCATAGTTTCTATGCATGAGTAGAACACAAGTTGTTGTGGGCGTCGATTTTGTCAATTTACTTGCCGTTACTAGTCTTATCTTGATTCGGCGGCATCGTGGGATGAAGCGGCCCGGACCGACCTTACACGTGCGCTTACGTGAGACAGGTTCCACCGACTGACATGCACTAGTTGCATAAGGTGGCTAGCAGGTGTCTGTCTCTCCCACTTTAATCGGATCGGATTCGATGAAAAGGGTCCTTATGAAGGGTAAATAGAAATTGGAATATCACGTTGTGGTTTTGGCGTAGGTAAGAAACGTTCTTGCTAGAAACCTATAGGAGCCACGTAAAAGTTTGCAACAACAATTAGAGGACGTCTAACTTGTTTTTGCAGCATGTGTCATGTGATGTGATATGGCCGGAAGAATGTGATGAATGATATATGTGATGTATGAGATTGATCATGTTCTTGTAATAGGAATCACGACTTGCATGTCGATGAGTATGACAACCGGCAGGAGCCATAGGAGTTGTCTTAATTTATTTATGACCTGCGTGTCAACTGAAACGTCATGTAATTACTTTACTTTATTGCTAACCGTTAGCCATAGTAGTAGAAGTAATAGTTGGCGAGACAACTTCATGAAGACACGATGATGGAGATCATGGTGTCATGCCGGTGACGATGATGAACATGGCGCCCCGAAGATGGAGATCAAAAGGAGCAAAATGATATTGGCCATATCATGTCACTATTTGATTGCATGTGATGTTTATCATGTTTTACATCTTATTTGCTTAGAATGACGGTAGCATAAATAAGATGATCCCTCGCTAAAATTTCAAGAAAGTGTTTCCCCTAACTGTGCACCGTTGCGAAGGTTCGTTGTTCCGAAGCACCACGTGATGATCGGGTGTGATAGGTTCTAACGTTCGCATACAACGGGTGTAAGCCAGATTTACACACACAATACACTTAGGTTGACTTGACGAGCCTAGCATGTACAAACATGGCCTCGGAACACAAGAGACCGAAAGGTCGAACATGAGTCGTATAGCAGATACGATCAACATGAAGATGTTCACCGATGATGACTAGTCCGTCTCACGTGATTATCGGACACGGCCTAGTTGACTCGGATCATGTATCACTTAGATGACTAGAGGGATGTCTGTCTGAGTGGGAGTTCATTAATAATTTGATTAGATGAACTTAATTATCATGAACTTAGTCTAAAATCTTTACAATATGTCTTGTAGATCAAATGGCCCACGCTAATGTCAACCTCAACTTCAACGCGTTCCTAGAGAAAACCAAGCTGAAAGACGATGGTGGCAACTATACGGACTGGGTCCGGAACTTGAGGATCATCCTCATAGCTGCCAAGAAAGCATATGTCCTTGAAGCACCGCTAGGTGAAGCACCCGTCCCAGAAAACCAAGACGTTATGAACGCTTGGCAAACACATGTTGATGATTACTCCCTGGTTCAGTGCGGCATGCTTTACAGCTTAGAACCGAGGCTCCAAAAGCGTTTCGAGCAGCACGGAGCATATGAGATGTTCCAAGAGCTGAAAATGGTTTTCCAAGCTCATGCCCAGGTCGAGAGATATGAAGTCTCCGACAAGTTCTATAGTTGTAAGATGGAGGAGAATAGTTCCGTCAGCGAACACATACTCAAAATGTCTGGGTTGCACAACCGCTTGTCTCAGCTGGGAGTTAAGCTCCCTGATGACGCGGTCGTTGACAGAATCCTTCAGTCGCTCCCACCTAGCTACAAGAGCTTTGTGATGAACTTCAATATGCAGGGTATGGAAAAGACCATTCCTGAGGTATATTCAATGCTGAAATCAGCGGAGGTGGAGATCAAAAAGGAACATCAAGTGTTGATGGTGAATAAAACCACTAAGTTCAAGAAAGGCAAGGGTAAGAAGAACTTCAAGAAAGACGGCAAGGGAGTTGCCGCGCCCGGTAAGCAAGCTGCCGGGAAGAAGACAAAGAATGGACCCAAGTCTGAGACTGAGTGCTTTTATTGCAAGGGAAACGGTCACTGGAAGCGGAACTGCCCCAAATACTTAGCGGATAAGAAGGCCGGCAATACCAAAGGTATATGTGATATACATGTTATTGATGTGTACCTAACCAGTGCTCATAGTAGCTCCTGGGTATTTGATACCGGTGCGGTTGCTCATATTTGTAACTCAAAGCAGGAGCTGCAGAATAAGCGGAGACTGGCGAAGGACGAGGTGACGATGCGCGTCGGGAATGGTTCCAAGGTCGATGTGATCGCCGTTGGCACGCTACCTCTACATTTACCTACGGGATTAGTTTTAAACCTCAATAATTGTTATTTAGTGCCAGCTTTGAGCATGAACATTGTATCTGGATCTCATTTGATGCGAGATGGCTACTCATTTAAATCCGAGAATAATGGTTGTTCTATTTATATGAGAGATATGTTTTATGGTCATGCCCCGCTGGTCAATGGTTTATTCTTAATGAATCTCGAACATGATGTTACACATATTCATAGTGTGAATGCCAAGAAATGTAAGGTTGATAATGATAGTCCCACATACTTGTGGCACTGCTGTCTTGGTCACATTGGTGTCAAACGCATGAAGAAACTCCATGCAGATGGACTTTTGGAGTCTCTTGATTATGAATCATTTGACACGTGCGAACCATGCCTCATGGGCAAAATGACCAAGACTCCGTTCTCCGGAACAATGGAGCGAGCAACCAACTTATTGGAAATCATACATACTGATGTGTGCGGTCCAATGAGTGTTGAGGCTCGCGGTGGCTATCGTTATGTTCTCACTCTCACTGATGACTTAAGTAGATATGGGTATGTCTACCTAATGAAACACAAGTCTGAAACCTTTGAAAAGTTCAAGGAATTTCAGAGTGAAGTTGAGACCATTGGGCATACCTTCTACCTCAGATCCGAAGGCAAGATCTTCGTTGCCAAGAACGGGTCCTTTTTGGAGAAAGAGTTTCTCTCGAAAGAAATAAGTGGGAGGAAAGTGGAACTTGATGAGATGACCCCTCTCGAACCTGAACGTAGCGCAGCACAAGAAAATGTTTCTGTGGTGCCTGCACCGACTAGAGAGGAAGTTAATGATGACGATCATGATCAAGTTACCACTGAACTTCGTAGATCCACAAGGACACGTTCCGCACCAGAGTGGTACGGCAACCCTGTCCTGGAAATCATGTTGTTGGACAACGGTGAACCTTCGAACTATGAAGAAGCAATGGCGGGCCCAGATTCCAACAAATGGCTTGAAGCCATGCAATCCGAGATAGGATCCATGTTTGAAAACAAAGTATGGACTTTGACAGACTTGCCCGATGATTGGCGAGCGATAGAAAATAAATGGACCTTTAAGAAGAAGACGGACGCGGATGGAAATGTTACCATCTATAAAGCTCGACTTGTCGCTAAGGGTTATCGACAAGTTCAAGGAGTTGATTACGATGAGACCTTCTCACCCGTAGCGAAGCCGAAGTCTGTCCGAATCATGTTAGCAATTGCCGCATTCTACGATTATGAGATATGGCAAATGGACGTCAAAATGACATTCCTTAACGGCTTCCTTAAGGAAGAATTGTATATGATGCAGCCGGAAGGTTTTGTCGATCCTAAGAATGCTGACAAGGTATGCAAGCTCCAGCGCTCAATCTATGGGCTGGTGCAGGCATCTCGGAGTTGGAACATTCGCTTTGATGAGATGATCAAAGCGTTTGGGTTTACACAGACTTATGGAGAAGCCTGTGTTTACAAGAAAGTGAGTGGGAGCTCTGTAGCATTTCTCATATTATATGTGGATGACATACTATTGATGGGAAATGATATAGAATTCTTGGAAAGTATAAAGGCCTACTTGAATAAGTGTTTTTCAATGAAGGACCTTGGAGAAGCTGCTTACATATTAGGCATCAAGATCTATAGAGATAGACCGAGACGCCTCATAGGTCTTTCACAAAGCACATACCTTGACAAGATATTGAAGAAGTTCAATATGGATCAGTCCAAGAAGGGGTTCTTGCCTGTATTGCAAGGTGTGAGATTGAGCACGGCTCAATGCCCGACAACGACAGAAGATAGAGAAAAGATGAGTGTCGTCCCCTATGCCTCGGCCATAGGGTCTATTATGTATGCCATGCTGTGTACCAAACCTGATGTAAACCTTGCCGTAAGTTTGGTAGGAAGGTACCAAAGTAATCCCGGCATGGAACACTGGACAGCGGTCAAGAACATCCTGAAGTACCTGAAAAGGACTAAGGATATGTTTCTCGT
Source organism: Triticum aestivum (assembly GCF_018294505.1). Lineage (NCBI taxonomy): Eukaryota > Viridiplantae > Streptophyta > Magnoliopsida > Poales > Poaceae > Triticum > Triticum aestivum. Next base: position 348,620,944 of record NC_057811.1, read on the forward strand.
TTATGGAGGTGACGAAGAGCTCGTCGTAAAGGGTTACGTCGATGCTAGCTTCGACACAGATTTGGATGACTCTAAGTCACAAACCGGATACGTGTATATTTTGAATGGTGGGGCAGTCGGCTGGTGCAGTTGCAAGCAAAGCGTCGTGGCGGGATCTACATGTGAAGCGGAATACATGGCAGCCTCGGAGGCAGCACATGAAGCAATCTGGATGAAGGAGTTCATTGCCGACCTAGGAGTTATTCCCAATGCATCGGGGCCGATGACTCTCTTTTGTGACAACACTGGAGCTATTGCCCTAGCCAAGGAGCCCAGGTTTCACAAGAAGACCAGGCACATCAAGCGTCGCTTCAACTCCATTCGTGAAAATGTTCAAAATGGAGACATAGATATTTTTAAAGTGCATACGGATTTGAATGTCGTAGATCCATTGACTAAACCTCTTCCACGGACGAAACATGATCAACACCAGAACTCTATGGGTGTATGATTCATCACAATGTAACTAGATTATTGACTCTAGTGCAAGTGGGAGACTGTTGGAAATATGCCCTAGAGGCAATAATAAAATGGTTATTATTATATTTCCTTGTTCATGATAATTGTCTATTGTTCATGCTATAATTGTGTTATCCGGAAATCGTAATACATGTGTGAACACATAGACCATAACATGTCCCTAGTGAGCCTCTAGTTGACTAGCTCGTTGATCAATAGATGGTTACGGTTTCCTGACCATGGACATTGGATGTCATTGATAACGGATCACATCATTAGGAGAATGATGTGATGGACAAGACCCAACCCTAAGCATAGCACTAGATCGTGTAGTTCGTTTGCTAAAGCTTTTCTAATGTCAAGTATCATTTCCGTAGACCATGAGATCGTGCAACTCCCGGATACCGTACGGATGCTTTGGGTGTGCCAAGCGTCACAACGTAACTGGGTGACTATAAAGGTGCACTACATGTATCTCTGAAAGTGTCTGTTGGGTTGGCACGGATCGAGACTGGGATTTGTCACTCCGTATGACGGAGAGGTATCTCTGGGCCCACTCGGTAATGCATCATCATAATGAGCTCAATGTGACTAAGTAGTTAGTCACGGGATCATGCATTATGGAACGAGTAAAGTGACTTGCCGGTAACGAGATTGAACGAGGTATTGGGATACCGATGATCGAATCTCGGGCAAGTAACGTATCGATTGACAAAGGGAATTGTATACGGGATTGCTTGAATCCTCGACATCGTGGTTCATCCGATGAGATCATCGTGGAACGTGTGGGAGCCAACATGGGTATCCAGATCCCGCTGTTGGTTATTGGCTAGAGAGGTGTCTCGGTCATGTCTGCATGATTCCCGAACCCGTAGGGTCTACACACTTAAGGTTCGATGACGCTAGGGTTATAATGAAGATTTGTATGTGATTACCGAATGTTGTTCGGAGTCCCGGATGAGATCCCGGACGTCACGAGGAGTTCCGGAATGGTCCGGAGGTGAAGATTTATATATGGGAAGTCATCATACGGTCACCGGAAATATTCGGGGGTATACCGGTATTGTACCGGGACCACCGGAGGGGTTCCGGGGGTCCACCAGGAGGGTCCACCTGCCCCGGAGGGCCTTATGGGCTGTAGATGGAAGGGAACCAGCCCTAAGTGGGCTGGGCGCCAAACCCCCTAGGGCCCATGCGCCTAGGGTTTGGGGGAACCCTAAAGGGGGGCGCCCCCCTTGCTTGGGGGGCAAGCTCCCTCCCCCGTGGCCGCCGCCCCCCTCTAGATCTCATCTAGAGGGGCCGCCCCCCTTCCCCCTTCTCCCTATAAATAGAGGGGTGAGGGGAGGGCTGCTGCATCACATCCAAGGCGCAGCCCCTTGAAGGAAATATGCCCTAGAGGCAATAATAAAATATTATTTATTTCCTTGTATCATGATAAATGTTTATTATTCATCCTAGAATTGTATTAACCGGAAACATAATACATGTGTGAATATATAGACAAACAGAGTGTCACTAGTATGCCTCTACTTGACTAGCTCGTTAATCAAAGATGGTTATGTTTCCTAGCCATAGACATAAGTTGTCATTTGATTAACGAGATCACCTCATTAGGAGAATGACGTGATTGACTTGACCCATTCTGTTAGCTTAGCACTCGATTAGTTGTCCGGATGATAGCGTTATTGACAGAATTCTTCAATCACTGCCACCAAGCTACAAGAGCTTCGTGATGAACTATAATATGCAAGGGATGAGTAAGACAATTCCCGAGCTCTTCGCAATGCTAAAGGCTGCGGAGGTAGAAATCAAAAAGGAGCATCAAGTGTTGATGGTCAATAAGACCACCAGTTTCAAGAAAAAGGGTAATGGGAAGAAGAAAGGGAACTTCAAGAAGAACAGCAAACAAGTTGCTGCTCAGGAGAAGAAACCCAAGTCTGGACCTAAGCCTGAAACTGAGTGCTTCTACTGCAAGCAAACTGGTCACTGGAAGCGGAACTGCCCAAAGTATTTGGCGGATAAGAAGGATGGCAAGGTGAACAAAGGTATATGTGATATACATGTTATTGATGTGTACCTTACTAATGCTCGCAGTAGCACCTGGGTATTTGATACTGGTTCTGTTGCTAATATTTGCAACTCGAAACAGGGGCTACGGATTAAGCGAAGATTGGCTAAGGACGAGGTGACGATGCGCGTGGGAAATGGTTCCAAAGTCGATGTGATCACGGTCGGCACGCTACCTCTACATCTACCTTCGGGATTAGTTTTAGACCTAAATAATTGTTATGTGGTGCCAGCGTTGAGCATGAACATTATATCTGGATCTTGTTTGATGCGAGACGGTTATTCATTTAAATCAGAGAATAATGGTTGTTCTATTTATATGAGTAATATCTTTTATGGTCATGCACCCTTGAAGAGTGGTCTATTTTTGTTGAATCTCGATAGTAGTGATACACATATTCATAATATTGAAACCAAAAGATGCAGAGTTGATAATGATAGTGCAACTTATTTGTGGCACTGCCGTTTAGGTCATATCGGTGTAAAGCGCATAAAGAAACTCCATACTGATGGACTTTTGGAACCACTTGATTAAGAATCACTTGGTACTTGCGAACCGTGCCTCATGGGCAAGATGAATAAAACACCGTTCTCCGAAACTATGGAGAGAGCAACAGATTTGTTAGAAATCATACATACAGATGTATGTGGTCCGATGAATGTTGAGGCTCATGGCGGATATCGTTATTTTCTCACCTTCACATATGATTTAAGCATATATGGGTATATCTACTTAATGAAACATAAGTCTGAAACATTTGAAAAGTTCAAAGAATTTCAGAGTGAAGTTGAAAATCATCGTAACAAGAAAATAAAGTTTCTACGATCAGATCGTGGAGGAGAATATTTGAGTTACGAGTTTGGTCTACATATGAAACAATGCGGAACAGTTTCGCAACTCACGCCACCCGGAACACCACAGCGTAATGGTGTGTCCGAACGTCGTAATCGCACTTTACTAGATATGGTGCGATCTATGATGTCTCTTACTGATTTACCGCTATCGTTTTGGGGTTATGCTTTAGAGACGGTTGCATTCACGTTAAATAGGGCACCATCAAAATCCGTTGAGACGACGCCTTATGAACTGTGGTTTGGCAAGAAACCAAAGTTGTCGTTTCTTAAAGTTTGGGGCTGCGATGCTTATGTGAAGAAACTTCAACCTGATAAGCTCGAACCCAAATCGGAGAAATGTGTCTTCATAGGATACCCAAAGGAGACTGTTGGGTATACCTTCTATCACAGATCCGAAGGCAAAAATTTTGTTGCTAAATTCGGAAATTTTCTAGAGAAGGAGTTTCTCTCGAAAGAAGTGAGTGGGAGGAAAGTAGAACTTGATGAGGTAACTATACCTGCTCCCTTATTGGAAAGTAGTTCATCACAGAAACCAGTTTCTGAGACACCTACACCAATTAGTGAGGAAGTTAATGATGATGATCATGAAACTTCAGATCAAGTTATTAATCAACCTCGTAGATCAACCAGAGTAAGATCCGCACCAGAGTGGTACGGTAATCCTGTTCTGGAAGTTATGTTACTAGACCATGACGAACCTACGAACTATGAAGAAGCGATGGTGAGCCCAGATTCTGCAAAATGGCTTGAGGCCATGAAATCTGAGATGGGATCCATGTATGAGAACAAAGTATGGACTTTGGTTGACTTGCCCAATGATCGGCAAGCCATTGAAAATAAATGGATCTTCAAGAAGAAGACTGACGCTGATGGTAATGTTACTGTCTATAAAGCTCGACTTGTTGCGAAAGGTTTTCGACAAGTTCAAGGGATTGACTACGATGAGACCTTCTCACCCATAGCGATGCTTAAGTCTGTCCGAATCATGTTAGCAATTGCCGCATTTTATGATTATGAAATTTGGCAAATGGATGTCAAAACTGCATTCCTGAATGGATTTCTGGAAGAAGAGTTGTATATGATGCAACCAGAAGGTTTTGTCGATCCAAAGGGAGTTAACAAAGTGTGCAAGCTCCAGCGATCCATTTATGGACTGGTGCAAGCCTCTTGGAGTTGGAATAAACGCTTTGATAGTGTGATCAAAGCATTTGGTTTTATACAAACTTTTGGAGAAGCCTGTATTTACAAGAAAGTGAGTGCGAGCTCTGTAGCATTTCTGATATTATATGTGGATGACATATTACTGATTGGAAATGATATAGAATTTCTGGATAGCATAAAGGGATACTTGAATAAGAGTTTTTCAATGAAAGACCTCGGTGAAGCTGCGTATATATTGGGCATCAAGATCTATAGAGATAGATCAAGACGCTTAATTGGACTTTCACAAAGCACATACCTTGACAAAGTTTTGAAGAAGTTCAAAATGGATCAAGCAAAGAAAGGATTCTTGCCTATGTTGCAAGGTGTGAAGTTGAGTAAGACTCAATGCCCGACCACTGCAGAAGATAGAGAGAAGATGAAAGATGTCCCCTATGCTTCAGCCATAGGCTCTATCATATATGCAATGCTGTGTACCAGACCTGATGTATGCCTTGCTATAAGTCTAGCAGGAAGGTACCAAAGTAATCCAGGAGTGGATCACTGCACAGCGGTCAAGAACATCCTGAAATACCTGAAAAGGACTAAGGATATGTTTCTCGTATATGGAGGTGACAAAGAGCTCATCGTAAATGGTTACGTTGATGCAAGCTTTGACACTGATCCGGACGATTCTAAATCGCAAACCGGATACGTATTTACATTAAACGGTGGAGCTGTCAGTTGGTGCAGTTCTAAACAAAGCGTCGTGGCGGGATCTACATGTGAAGCGGAGTACATAGCTGCTTCGGAAGCAGCAAATGAAGGAGTCTGGATGAAGGAGTTCATATCCGATCTAGGTGTCATACCTAGTGCATTGGGTCCTATGAAAATCTTTTGTGACAATACTGGTGCAATTGCCTTGGCAAAGGAATCAAGATTTCACAAGAGAACCAAGCACAACAAAAGACGCTTCAATTCCATTCGGGATTTAGTCCAGGTGGGAGACATAGAAATTTGCAAGATACATACGGATCTGAATGTTGCAGACCCGTTGACTAAGCCTCTTCCACGAGCAAAACATGATCAGCACCAAGGCTCCATGGGTGTAAGAATCATTACTGTGTAATCTAGATTATTGACTCTAGTGCAAGTGGGAGACTGAAGGAAATATGCCCTAGAGGCAATAATAAAGTATTATTTATTTCCTTATATCATGATAAATGTTTATTATTCATGCTAGAATTGTATTAACCGGAAACATAATACATGTGTGAATATATAGACAAACAGAGTGTCACTAGTATGCCTCTACTTGACTAGCTCGTTAATCAAAGATGGTTATGTTTCCTAGCCATAGACATAAGTTGTCATTTGATTAACGAGATCACCTCATTAGGAGAATGACGTGATTGACTTGACCCATTCCGTTAGCTTAGCACTCGATCGTTTAGTACGTTGCTATTGCTTTCTTCATGACTTATACATGTTCCTATGACTATGAGATTATGCAACTCCCGTTTACCAGAAGAACACTTTGTGTGCTACCAAACGTCACAACGTAAATGGGTGATTATAAAGGTGCTCTACAGGTGTCTCCAAAGGTACTTGTTGGGTTGGCGTATTTCGAGATTAGGATTTGTCACTCCAATTGTCGGAGAGGTATCTCTGGGTCCACTCGGTAATGCACATCACTATAAGCCTTGCAAGCATTGTGACTAATGAGTTAGTTGCGGGATGATGTGTTACGGAACGAGTAAAGAGACTTTCCGGTAACGAGATTGAACTAGGTATCGAGATACCGACGATCAAATCTCGGGCAAGTAACATACCGGTGACAAAGGGAACAACGTATGTTGTTATGCGGTCTGACCGATAAAGATCTTCGTAGAATATGTGGGAGCCAATATGGGTATCCAGGTCCCGCTATTGGTTATTGACCGGAGACGTGTCTCGGTCATGTCTACATAGTTCTCGAACCCGTAGGGTCCGCACGCTTAACGTTACAATGACAGTTTTATTGAGTTTTGATGTACCGAAGGAGTTCGGAGTCCCGGATGAGATCGAGGATATGACGAGGAGTCTCGAAATGGTCGAGACATAAAAATCGATATATTGGACGACTATATTCGGACTTCGGAAAGGTTCCGAGTGATTCGGGTATTTTTAGGAGTACCGGAGAGTTACGGGAATTCGTGTTGGGCCTTAATGGGCCATACGGGAAAGGAGAGAAAGGCCTCAAAAGGTGGCCGCACCCCTCTCCATGGTCTGGTCCGAATTGGACTAGGGAAGGGGGGCGCACCCTTCCTTCTTTCTCCTTCCCCCTTCCCTTCTCCTACTCCCACAAGGAAAGGAGGAGTCCTACTCCCGGTGGGAGTATGACTCCCCCCTATGGCGCGCCTCTCCTCTTGGCCGGCTGCCTCCCCCTTGCTCCTTTATATACGGGGGCAGGGGGGCACTCCAGAGACAGAACAATTGATCCTTGAGATCTTTTAGCCGTGTGCGGTGCCCCCTTCCACCATATTACACCTCGATAATACCGTTGCGGAGCTTAGGCGAAGCCCTGCGTCGGTGGAACATCATCATCGTCACCATGCCGTCGTGCTGACGAAACTCTCCCTCAACACTCGGCTGGATCGGAGTTCGAGGGACGTCATCGAGCTGAACGTGTGTAGAACTCGGAGGTGCCGTACGTTCGGTACTTGATCGGTCGGATCGTGAAGACGTACGACTATATCAACCGCGTTGTGATAACGCTTCCGCTGTCGGTCTACGAGGGTACGTGGACAACACTCTCCCCTCTCGTTGATATGCATCACCATGATCTTGCGTGTGCGTAGGAATTTTTTTGAAATTACTACGTTTCCCAGCACCCCTCCCCTCCCCAACACCTCTCCTCCTCCGCGTGTGCTTGGCGAAGCCCTGCCGGAGAACTGTCACCCCACCACCACCACGCCGTCGTGCTGCTGTTGGAGTCTTCTTCCACAACCTCTCCCTCCTCCTTGCTGGATCAAGGCGCGGGAGACATCACCGGGCTGCACGTGTGTTGAACGCGGAGGCACCGTTGTTCGGTGCTTGGATCGGATTCTGCCGCGATCTGAATCACTACGTGTACGACTCCCTCATCCGCGTTCTTGCAACGCTTCCGCATCGCGATCTTCAACGGTATGAAGATGCACTCTGATCTTGGTGATGCATAGAAAATTTTAATTTCTGCAACGATCCCCAACACTAGCAAGGTGGCCCATGAATTAAATACGAAGCCAAGCGCGGGGAAAAACCATGAGAAACAGGGTTGTATAGGAGAGTCTGGTTTCGATCCTATGGAACTGTGGGTTATGGGCCCACCATGTGAGTTAAAAGTAGGAAGGGCGGAGACGTCTTGCGTGATCATGCAAGCAAGGCATGTCAAAGGGTAGCCTGTCGATTATGTCGGCAACAATGTCGGTACCAAGGGCGAGGGACGAAGAGAACCATTTTCCCGCTCGTTGAACGAGGTGGACCAATAGGCAAGGTTCTCGTCCATCGGTGGTTACCGGAATGTCATCAACAAAAGCAACAGGGTCTTACTGACAGAATTGCACACTGAGGTGTTAACATAAGCAGGGAATTAATACTGCTTAGATCATAATGATCACCAGAAAGGTTAGACAAAACAATGGAAAGGAAAATGTGTTTAAGCACATATTTCAGGGGTATATCCTTCCCATGGGCAAGCAAAGCATGATATCCATGAAGGGATATAACGTAGAAAACCCTTTAGGAAAAGGAAGAGAAATTCCATGCCATTATCCATACAACAGTGTTTGGATAATTGAGCAAGAAACATTTAGCACTGGGCTTCAAATGTTCTTGTTGAAAATCGGAGTACCACAGACAAGCTTCGAGATAACATTGACATGGTCTTCAAGCAAAGGTCGGACTTTGGATGCAGGAAGGATCCATCAGGAACAACTTGTAGAATAAGTCTTACAATTTCCTCATGGAAGAATAGATAACCTTGCTAAAATGGAAACTATAACAATAGGTCCTCCGGCCAGTTGTGCTAGGCATGACATCACCCTACCGGGTCTTATAAAGACCAATGTTATAACTCTTGGATATATGTTCCAACCATCATATCTGACCGAGATTCAGATCTGATTGGTGTCAGGATACCTCAGACTCGGGATGCCTGAGAAGAAAAGGTGCAACACCAATTGACGAGATGACATTGTAAGATTCTCGGGAAATGAACTATGGAAGCGAGTTCTGAACAAGGGTTCATCATTAAGCCAAGGAGAGGATGGGGAGGTGGTTGATGGACTCAGCGATATTTCAACGAGATATCCAAAAAGATGGATCTCCACAATTATGTGAACAAGGAGATAACATTTGTCAGATCAAATGATATAATGATGTATGTTCGAGGAAAACATCCACAATTAAACATAGGTTGACAGGTGCACCCGAAATATGGGATGGGTTGCATGATAAATGTGAGAATGGTGACTTAATGAACAAAAGAATTAAAATGAATCAATTGATCATTCACTTCAAAGCAATAGGGTTAGAAGTTTTAAATTCACACATCATTGTTCAATTGCCGGTATTCCAGTTAGAAACAACACGGGGACCAAGAAAGAATGGTGATGGTGAGAAGTATCACTATACCAAGAATTCTTAAGAGGCGGAGTAATCCTCACGACATTCTTGACATAAAATATGGTAATACTCCAAGGTAAAGAAGAACAAATGCTGGATAGCAAGGAACTCAAGGTATAACACAGAACACGAACAAGTTTGTGTTGGAGGGAAGGCAATAAAGTGGTTGATGACAACACAAATCATCAAGGGCAAGGATGGTATTCCCATCATGAATTCAATTGATATCCTAGAAGAGCTCAGAATGCTGATGATGATCACGACACATTTGTCGAGAGATTTCATGAAGATGTAATCGATCGGCGATGACATCAAGTTAAAGGAATGATGAAGCAAAAGGTTATTGGGACCATGGGTACGACACAAACTCGAAATCAAGTTTGTTGTTCAAGGAGAAATGATATGACGAGGAGGATCGACGTAAGATTAGCTCACCATCGAAATTTGTGCTCTGGGAAGAAGGACCAGGTAGCATAGTTAAAATTATCATGACAATGATATAGCCAAACAGGCTAGGAATGGCGTGATCGGGTACAAACTCGTACGCAAATAAGATTACTAAGAGTTGTTGAACCGTCGTGCGGACTCGGTTCAGTTATCGATGCCTTTGAGTGTTTCATAACTCAGAGCCCGTGAAAAATTGGAATCAGTGAGAAGGTAATACTTGATGAAGAACTCATATGAGGTTATGCAGTTCCATGATAATCTCGAGATACCAGGGGGGCAATGCTCGACGACAGATCAAAGTAGAGGTTGGACTAGGGTATTGCTCTGCAGAAGACAAGTGCTTAAACTTGCACGAGAAATGGTATTTAAAGGAGAACATGGTCAGAACCACGATTGCAAAAGGCCAGATCCCAGATATAATATGAACTTATACCAAGGGAATAATTAATTTAAGAAAAGCTTTAATCATAAGATCTACATCGTGTCCATGGGCATGAACGCAAAGTTCAAGGTTGACTCCCACTTCTTCAATGCATAACCTTTCATTCACTTCTCGCGTTTGATGAAGTTGCAGTGTTGAAAATTTTATCTGGCAAAATACCAGAAGAGTATGACTCATGAAAACTTTCGAGTTCACACATATTATGAAAGGCATAGGTTCAACCCATCGGGGCATCGTGGAAACATATACCACAAGCTTCAATAGTAGATATCACCGGTTCGAAAGCAGAGCATGGTTGGCCAAATCAAGGTAGGATTTACCAAAGGCATTATGTATCAGGGAAAGAACTTCCAAAGTGATTGAATATGAAGGACGTTGTCGGATAAAATCCAACAAGGTTCTGATGGTCCATAAAGGATCTGATGTGAGTATCGGCACACAACCAGAGGAAGAATCAATGCAAAGACCTTGGATTATAGAAACAACTAAGTAACTTAGAGCTCAATTGCAAAGGGATTATGATTTACAAAGAGAAGGATCAGAAACAGACGCTCTGATCAAGGATGGATAAGTTCAATAGACATAGGGGCAAAATCAACGACAATTTGATTGGCGAGAACCAGCTCACGTTTCAAATGACGTATGAGCTGGAAGGATGAATTCTAGGATCTGATTGAGGATTGCGAGCATTCGCAACAAATTGAATCAACGGATTCAAAATGATAATGACAAGAGATGCCAATAAGATTACGAGACTTAAGATTAATCATAATGCAAGTAAGCAAGAATTTCAAGAGCAAAAAGGCTCCTGAGGATTTTTGGAAGATTGAATGGTATTTTGAACACTTTTGCGAAATACTTGAATCAACTGGGGATGAGCGGATACTCGGTAAGTGCGAGAATTATCCGTAGGGGTATTCAGGTGGCAAAGAACTGCAAGGCAGTAGGCACAAAGTATTCTCGGAATAACAGAGAGAATTTTGGGATATCTTGTAATAACAAGATCAACTGGGAAACATTGTATGAATGGCGAGTATATGTGGGTATCCATAGGAGTTTATCGATGGAAGGGAATTGCAAAAGCGATGAACACGAGTTCTCGGGTTAACAGCGGAGAGTGTCTTCAGGGTCTTCACATGTAGCAGACGATCATCAGTAATAAGGGGCTCTCCGGGTGAAAGTGATAACGAGATCCTAATGTTAGATTTAGCAAAATTCATTTAACCCGAATAGGAGAGAGATCAGAGTCCCATAGTAAAGGTCGAGGAGTAAAAGATCCTAGTACCACCCAATGGCGACGTGGGCCCATAAGACACACATCCATGTTAGTAAAAGTTTTTGCAATGTCTAGAATCGACTTCGGCCAAGGAGTTTGGAAGGGGGATTCCTACAGGCAGTCGGCTCTGATACCAACTTGTGACGCCCCCGATTCAATCGTACACTAATCATGCACGCAAACGTGTATGATCAAGATCAGGGACTCACGGGAAGATATCACAACACAACTCTAAAACATAAATAAGTCATACAAGCATCATAATACAAGCCAGGGGCCTCGAGGGCTCGAATACAAGTGCTCGATCATAGACGAGTCAGCGGAAGCAACAATATCTGAGTACATACATAAGTTAAACAAGTTTGCCTTAAGAAGGCTAGCACAAACTGGGATACAGATCGAAAGAGGCGCATGCCTCCTGCCTGGGATCCTCCTAACTACTCCTGGTCGTCGTCAGCGGGCTGCACGTAGTAGTAGGCACCTCCGGTGTAGTAGGAGTCGTCGTCGACGGTGGCGTCTGGCTCCTGGGCTCCGGCATCTGGTTGCGACAACCAGGTAGAAGGGAAATGGGGAAAAGAGGGAGAAAAGCAACCGTGAGTACTCATCCAAAGTACTCGCAAGCAAGGAGCTACACTACATATGCATGGGTATATGTGTAAAGGGCCATATCGGTGGACTGAACTGCAGAATGCCAGAATAAGAGGGGGATAGCTAATCCTGTCGAAGACTACGCTTCTAGCCACCTCCATCTTGCAGCATCTAGAAGAGAGTAGATGGTAAGTTCACCAAGTAGCATCGCATAGCATAATCCTACCCGGCGATCCCCTCCTCGTCGCCCTGTTAGAGAGCGATCACCGGGTTGTATCTGGCACTTGGAAGGGTGTGTTTTATTAAGTATCCGGTTCTAGTTGTCATAAGGTCAAGGTACAACTCCGGGTCGTCCTTTTACCGAGGGACACGGCTATTCGAATAGATAAACTTCCCTGCAGGGGTGCACCACATAACCCAACACGCTCGATCCCATTTGGCCGGACACACTTTCCTGGGTCATGCCCGGCCTCGGGAGATCAACACGTCGCGGCCCCACCTAGGCACAACAGAGAGGTCAGCACGCCGGTCTAAATCCTATGGCGCAGGGGTCTGGGCCCATCGCCCATTGCACACCTGCACGTTGCGAGGGCGGCCGGAAGCAGACCTAGCCTAGCAGGCGTTCCAGTCCAATCCGGCGCGCGCCGCTCAGTCGCTGACGTCATGAAGGCTTTGGCTGATACCACGACGTCAGGTGCCCATAACTGTTCCCGCGTAGTTGGTTAGTGCGTATAGACCAAATGGCCATACTCAGATCAAATACCAAGAACTCGTTAAGCGTGTTATTTTGAAGTAACCGCGGACGCCGACCAGGGCCAGGCCCACCTCTCTCCTAGGTGGTCTCGACCCGCCCTGTCGCTCCGCCACAAGTAACAGTCGGGGGCCGTCAGGAACCCAGGCCCACCTCTACCGGGATGGAGCCACCTGTCCTTTCAGCCCCCTCATCAGAATCACTTGCGGGTACTCAACGAGCTGACCCGACTTTAGTCACCACATGTGTCATGTATATAAAGTATATAGTATATACCCGTGATCACCTCCCAAAGTGATCACGGCCCAGTAGTATAGCATGGCAGACGGACAAGAGTGTAGGGCCACTGATGGAAAACTAGCATCCTATACTAAGCAGTAGGATAGCAGGTAAGGGTAACAATTGTAGCAACAATGACAGGCTATGCAGCAGAATAGGATTAATCGAAAGCAATAACATGCTACACTCTTCTAATGCAAGCAGTATAGAGAAGAATAGGCGATATCTGGTGATCAAGGGGGGGGCTTGCCTGGTTGCTCTGGCAAGAAGGAAGGGTCCTCAACACCGTAGTCGAACTGGGGGTCGCCGGCAGTCTTGGGGTCTACCGGAAAGAAGTAACGGAGGGGGAACACAATAAATAACAGAGCAATCAAGCATCATAAAGTGTAACATGGCATTACGAAGTGCCAGAGGTGACCTAACGTAGTAGTAGGTGCTATTGGCGAAGGGGGGAAACATCCGGGAAAGTATTCCTGGTGTTTGACGTTTTCGGACAAATGAACCGGAGGGGAAAAGTTGCGTGTTTGCTATGCTAGGGATGTGTGGCGCATGAACCGGCTACGTATTCGGATTCGTCTTATCGTTCTGAGCAACTTTCATGTACAAAGTTTCCCATAGGAGCTACAGTTTATTTTATATTAATTTTTAAAGATTTTACTCAATTTATAAATTATTATTATTGATTTAATTCGAAAATGGTATTACTGCCTCAGCATGACGTCAGCATGACATCATCAGGCAACAGGGGTGTTGACGGGTCAAGCTGACGTGTGGGTCCCGCATGTCATTGACTGCAACTAACTAACCAGGTTAATTAGTTTAGTTAACATATTAGTTAAGTTAACTAACGGTAGTTAACTAGGTTAATTAAACATAATTAATTGAGTTAATTAATTAATGATTATTATTATTATGATTTTAAATCTTTTTTAATAACGTTCTGGGGTGGGGCCCCCTTGTCATAGGGCCAGTGGGCCTTAGCGGGCTCGGTGCTAACGGGCGCGGTTGCTGGGACGGAGCCCCGTGAGCGTGCGGGCGCGTGGGCGCCGATTGGGCTGGTCCCGGGCGAGGCCAGCCGGCGCACGGGCGGTCGGTGGAGGCCGCGAGGTGTGCGCGACCAACGGCCAGCGGCGACGCCAGGAGAGGGGCGATGCCATGGCCGAGTGGACTGGAGCAGGGGGCGCGGCGGCCGGGCGGGACGGACCCGAACGATGGCCAGCGAGGGGGGCCGCGGCCGCGGCGAGGCCAGCCGCCAGTGGCCGGAGTGGAAGGGACGGGAGGAGCACCGGGCGGCGCCGGAGCGGGCGTGAGGTGAGCGCGTGCTGCCCAGAGCGTGAGATCCGGCACGCGGGCGCGTGTGCGCGCGGTGGCGCAACGTGGGAGGCGCGGACGGCGCGGGGACAGGGGAAGGAGGAGGGCGGAGGCCGTGGCCTCACCGGGATTTGTAGGGACGGGGCAGCGGGGGGGGGGGGGGAGGGCGAGGAGGTCGTCGGGGACTACTCGGACGGAGTGGAGGCAGGCCGGCGGGGAGGAGGAAGAAGGCCGGCGAGGTCCTCGGGCGGCGGCGTCGGGGTGGCGATGAGGCGTGGCCACGGCTTCACGTGGTGTCGCGTGAGGGAGAGGAGGGTGAGGAGGCAACGGCGACGGCAGGCGACGGCGCTCCGGGGCGGTGGCGTCGACGGGATCGGGGCGGCACCGGGCGGCGGTGGCGGGGCCGGGTGCCTCCGATCCCAATCTGGATCGGGGAGGGGGCGCAGAAGGGGGAAGTGGGACGAGTGGGGGAGAGTGGGTGCGGTCGGTTAGGTTTTCCACCGACAGGGGGGTTATGAGGACGGGGTGGGCTGGCTTGGTGGCCGACTGGGCCGGCCTGTTGGGTCGGTTGGCCCATGGGGGGGGGGGGGGTTCTTTTGTTTTAGCTTAGTTACAGTTTTCTATCTTCTATTCTCTTTTGTTTCTTCTTTTCTGTTTAAATTTTTTTTTATGAAATACCCAAGTTGTACCTAAAATATTATTAACACTTATGCCACTACCTCAATCAACTTGGCACCTAATATAAAATAGTTTGTAAATGTTTATTATTTTATAATCATTTAACTAATTGTTTTTGCTGCTATTTTATTCATTTTTGAGTATTTACTCTACAAGTGTGGTTTCTCCACCATTATTACTTAGGATTTATTTGTCCCAGCTTGAACATTTTAGTTTTAACCTTTGAAAACTTTAATTGTTTGACTTGATTTTAAATTTGAAATTTGAACGGGATTTGAATCATCGCAAGATTAACAACAGTAATCGTGGTGATGTGGCATCATTAGCGGAGGGTTACTGTAGCGTAACTATCCGGGCGTCACAGTGATAGTGTCTGGAGAACCCTACCAATCACTATCTTATCTGGAAGATTAACTCCCACTTGACTCAAGCGATTGTAGCACCCAGATATTCTGAGCACATGCTCACTGGCTGAGGTATTCTCCTCCATCTTGTAGGCAAAGAACTTGTCGGAGGTCTCATACCTCCCAACACGGGCATGAGCCTGAAATACCAATTTCAGGTCTTGGAACATCTCATATGTTCCATGGCGTTCAAAAACGTCTTTGGAGCCCCGATTCTAAGCCGTAAAGCATGGCGCACTAAACTATCAAGTAGTCGGCTAAACGTGTCTGCCAGATGTTCACAACATCCACAGATGACGCTAGAGGGGTTGGCAGACCGAGCGGCGCATCAAGGACATAAGCCTTCTGTGCAGCAGTGAGGACAATCCTCAGACTACGGCCCTAGTCCGCATAATTGCTTACAATATCTTTCAACTTAGTCTTTCTCTAGGAACATATTAAAACACGGAGCTACAATGCGAGCTACTGATTTCCAACATAGTTTGCAAACACAACTTAGACTATTGTTCATGATAAAGAGTTCAATTAATCATATTACCTAAGAACTCCCACTCAAATCAACATCCCTCCCGTTGTCCGAGTGTAACACGATCCAAATTCACCAACCCAAGTCCGATCATCACGTGAGATGAGGTGGTTTCAATGGTGAACATCTCCATGTTGATCATTGATGACCCACGAGTATAGGGGATCTATCATTGTCCTTTCGATAAGTAAGAGTGTCGAACCCAACGAGGAGCAGAAGGAAATGACAAGCGGTTTTCAGTAAGGTATTCTGTGCAAGCACTGAAATTATCGGTAACAGATAGTTTTGTGATAAGGTAATTTGTAACGGGCAACAAGTAATGAAAGTAAATAAGGTGCAGCAAGACGGCCCAATCCTTTTTGTAGCAAAGGACAAGCCTGGACAAACTCATATGAAGGAAAACGCTCCCGAGGACACATGGGAATTATCGTCAAGCTAGTTTTCATCACGCTCATATGATTCGCGTTCGTTACTTTGATAATTTGATATGTGGGTGGACCGGTGCTTGGGTACTGCCCTTTCTTGGACAAGCATCCCACTTATGATTAACCCCTATTGCAAGCATCCGCAACTACAAAAGAAGTATTAAGGTAAACCTAACCATAGCATGAAACATATGGATCCAAATCAGCCCCTTACGAAGCAACGCATAAACTAGGGTTTAAGCTTCTGTCACTCTAGCAACCCATCATCTACTTATTACTTCCCAATGCCTTCCTCTAGGCCCAAACAATGGTGAAGTGTCATGTAGTCGACGTTCACATAACACCACTAGAGGAAAGACAACATACATCTCATCAAAATATCGAACGAATACCAAATTCACATGACTACTTATAGCAAGACTTCTCCCATGTCCTCAGGAACAAACGTAACTACTCACAAATCATATTCATGTTCATAATCAGAGGGGTATTAATATGCATAAAGGATCTGAACATATGATCTTCCACCAAATAAACCAACTAGCATCAACTACAAGGAGTAATCAACACTACTAGCAACCCATAGGTACCAATCTGAGGTTTTGAGACAAAGATTGGATACAAGAGATGAACTAGGGTTTGAGAGGAGATGGTGCTGGTGAAGATGTTGATGGAGATTGACCCCCTCCCGATGAGAGGATCATTGGTGATGACGATGGTGATGATTTCCCCCTCCCGGAGGGATGTTTCCCCGGCAGAACAGCTCCGCCGGAGCCCTAGATTGGTTCCGCCAAGGTTCCGCCTCGTGGCGGCGGTGTTTCGTCCCGAAAGCTTCCTCCTAATTTTTTCCAGGGTGAAAGACTTCATATAGTAGAAGATGGGCACGGGAGGCCTGCCAGGGGGCCCACGAGGCAGGGGGCGCGCCCAGGGAGGTAGGGCGCGCCCCCACCCTCGTGGATGGTGGGTGGCCCCCTCTGGTACTTTCTTCGCTTAGTATTTTTTATTAATTCCAAAAACTTCCTCCTTGAAGTTTCATGACTTTTGGAGCTGTGCAGAATAGGTCTCTAATATTTGCTCCTTTTCCAGCCCAGAATTCCAGCTGCCGGCATTCTCCCTCTTCATGTAAACCTTGTAAAATAAGAGAGAATAGGCATAAGTATTGTGACATAATGTGTAATAACAGCCCATAATGCAATAAATATCGATATAAAAGCATGATGCAAAATGGACGTATCAACTCCCCCAAGCTTAGACCTCGCTTGTCCTCAAGCGGAAGCCGATAACGAAAAATATGTCCACATGTTTAGAGATAGAGGTGTCGATAAAATAAAATACGGACATGAGGGCATCATGATCATTCTTATAACAGCAACATATATAATATTGTCATATGATTTCTTATGCTCAAGTAACAATCTATTCACAATGTCAAGTATGAATCAGAAACTTCATTGAGAACTAACAAACTATAATCTCGGTCATTGAAGCAATTGCAATTTATCATAACATCGGAAAGAGTCAATATAAGAGCTTTTCAGCAAGTCCACATACTCAACTATCATTTAGTCTTTCACAATTGCTAACACTCACGCAATACTTATGGGTATGGAGTTTTAATCGGACACAGAGAAAGATAGGGGCTTATAGTGTTGCCTCCCAACCTTTTACCTCAAGGGTAATGTCAACAATAATAGTTCATGCTAACTTACATCCAATTGGATATATATATATATCAGGATCTTTCCAACACAATGTGCTTGCCAAAGGATAAAATGTAAAAAGGAAAGGTGAAGATCACCATGACTCTTGTATAAGGTATGGGACAAGAATAAAAGATAGGCCCTTCGCAGAGGGAAGCAGAGGTTGTCATGTGCTTTTATGGTTGGATGCACGAAATCTTAATGCAAAGAACGTCACTTTATATTGCCACTTGTGATATGGACCTTTATTATGCAGTCCGTCGCTTTTATTTCTTCCACATCACAAGGTCATATAAATCTTATTTTCTCCACACTAATAAATCATACATATTTAGAGAGCAATTTTTATTGCACGCAAGAATGACAACTTACTTGAAGGATCTTACTCAATCCATAGGTAGATAGGGTGGACTCTCATGGCAAGACTGGGTTTAAGGATATTCGGAAGCACAAGTAGTATCTCTACTTGGTGCAAAGAATTTGGCTAGCATGAGGGGGAAAGGCAAGCTCAACATGTTGGATGATCCATGACAATATACTTTATTTCGGATATAAGAAAACATAACCCATTATGTTGTCTTCCTTGTCCAACATCAACTCTTTAGCATGTCATATTTTAATGAGTGCTCACAATCATAAAAGATGTCCAACATAGTATATTTATATGTGAAAACCTCTCTTTCTTTATTACTTCCTATTAATTGCAACGATGACCAAAACTATGTTTGTCAACTCTCAACAACTTTTATTCATCATACTCTTTATATGTGAAGTCATTACTCTCCATAAGATCAATATGATCTCTTTATTTCTTTTTATTCTTTCTTTTCTTTTATTCCCTCATGATCATAGCAAGATAATCAAGCCCTTGACTCAAAACTAATCTTTATTATATATAGCTCACGGACTCGATTACATAGAGGGATCATAAAGCAAAACTCAAAACTAAATCATACTAAAACTTTATTCTACTAGATCAAGATATTACCAAAAGGATCGAACTAAGAAAAACGGTAAAGATAGGAGTGTGATGGTGATACGATACCGGGGCACCTCCCCCAAGCTTGGCAGTTGCCAAGGGGAGTGCCCATACCCATGTGTTTATGTCTCTTTCTTCGGAGGTGGTGATGATGGAGTTGTTGATGATGTAAATTGTGCTTTCAGCTTCTTCATATTGTAATTGGGAAGAGCAATTTCCTCCTTTAAATCATCAACCTCCGATTCCAGCTTCAAGATCTTGTCACATAAATCTCCTTTGCTTTTCTGCCGAAAACGAGAAGGAATAGATCGGTTGTTAGAAAGTTTAGCCCTCTTAGGGAGACTAGACTTCTTGAACTCCACGTGCATATCCCCAGGTTGAGGTAGAGGGACATCCTCCTCCGAGCTTGAATCATTGATCCTCATCAAATGAGCATCCTCCTCCTCATCCGTAGTTCGACCACAAGGAGATAGATCCCCATAGGTCTTTGGGTCAGCAATGAGGTGTCAGACATAGCTCTCTCCGTCGGAATCCTGAGATGACATCTTGCTCCAAATCTGCTACAGAAATAGCTCGAAACAAAAACAGAGGATATTTGCGTGATACAAGGGTCAAAACCTTCGGGAGATTATATAATGAATTTTTACCGACCAAAAGAAGCATCGAGCAAGAAAACGGAGTCCGGAGAGCACACGAGGTGCCCACGAGGCAGGGGGCGCGCCCAGGGGGTAGGGCGCACCCTCCACCCTCGTGGATGCCTCGTGTCCTTCCCAGACTACTTCTTATTTTCCTATTTTCTTAAATATTCCAAAACGGAGAAAAATTACCATTAGAACTGTTTTGGAGTCGGTTTACTTACCGTTCCACATACCTATTCCTTTTCGGAGTCTGAAACATTCTAGAAAGTGTCCCTTATGTATTCCTCCGGGGTTACGGTTTCAATAACATTAGTTTCAACATTTATAGGATTACCTGAGATATAATGTTTGATTCTTTGACCGTTCACCACCTTCGGATTTGTGCCTTCGAAGTTGTTGATTTTTATGGCACCGGAACGATAGACCTCCTCGATAACGTAAGGACCTTCCCATTTAGAGAGAAGTTTTCCTGCAAAAAATCTTAAACGAGAGTTGAATAGCAACACATAATCACCTACATTAAACTCACGCTTTTGTATCCTTTTGTCATGCCATCTTTTAACTTTTTCTTTAAACAGTTTGGCATTCTCATAGGCTTGGGTTCTCCATTCATCAAGTGAGCTAATGTCAAATAGCCTCTTCTCACCGGCAAGTTTGAAATCATAATTGAGCTCTTTAATGGCCCAATATGCCTTATGTTCTAGTTCGAGAGGTAAGTGACATGCTTTTCCATAAACCATTTTATACGGAGACATACCCATAGGATTTTTATATGCAGTTCTATAGGCCCATAATGCATCATCAAGTTTCTTGGACCAATTCTTTCTAGATCTATTAACAGTCTTTTGCAAAATTAATTTGAGCTCTCTATTACTCAATTCTACTTGACCACTAGACTGTGGGTGGTATGGAGATGCAATTCTATGATTAACATCATACTTAGCAAGCATTTTACGAAAGCACCATGAATAAAATGTGAACCACCATCAGTCATTAAATATCTAGGGACTCCAAACCTCGGAAAAATAACTTCTTTAAGCATCTTAATAGAGGTGTTATGATCAGCACTACTAGTTGGAATAGCTTCTACCCACTTAGTAACGTAATCAACAGCAACTAAAATATGTGTATACCCATTAGAGGAAGGAAACGGTCCCATATAATCAAAGCCCCAAACATCAAATGGTTCAATAACAAGTGAATAATTCATAGGCATTTCTTGACGTCTACTAATATTACCAATTCTTTGACATTCATCACAAGACAAGACAAACTTACGGGCATCTTTGAAGAGAGTAGGCCAATAAAAACCGGATTGCAATACCTTATGTGCAGTTCTATCTCCAGCGTGGTGTCCTCCATAAGCCTCGGAGTGACACTTGCGTAGGATCTGTTCCTGTTCATGCTCAGGTACACAACGTCTAATAACACCATCTACTCCTTCTTTATAAAGGTGTGGGTCATCCCAGAAGTAATGTCTTAAATCATAGAAAAACTTTTTCTTTTGCTGGTATGTGAAACTAGGTGGTATAAATTTAGCAACAATGTAATTAGCATAATCAGCATACCATGGAGCAGTACGAGAAGCATTTATGACAGCTAATTGTTCATCAGGAAAGCTATCATCAATAGGTAGTGGGTCATCAAGAACATTCTCTAACCTAGACAAGTTGTCTGCAACGGGGTTCTCAGCTCCCTTTCTAGCAATAATTTGCAAATCAAATTCTTGTAGCAAGAGAACCCATCTAATAAGTCTAGGTTTAGCATCTTTCTTTTCCATAAGATATTTAATAGCAGCATGATCAGTGTGAACAGTTACTTTAGAATCAACAATATAAGGTCTGAACTTATCACAAGCAAATACAACTGCTAAAAATCCTTTTTCAGTAGTAGCATAATTTCTCTGGGCACTGTCTAGAGTTTTACTAGCATATTGGATAACATTTAATTTCTTATCAACTCTTTGTCCTAGAACAGCACCTACGGCACAATCACTAGCATCACACATAATTTCAAAGGGTAAATTCCAATCAGGTGGCTAAACAATAGGTGCAGAAATCAAAGATTTCTTAAGTATTTCAAATGCTTCTACACAATCATCATCAAAGACAAAAGGAATCTTTTTGTAAGAGATTAGTCAGAGGCCTAGAAATTTTTGAGAAGTCTTTAATGAACCTCCTATAAAAACCGGCATGACCAAGGAAACTTCTTATACCTTTAGTGTCCTTGGGACACGGCATCTTTTCAATAGCATCAACTTTAGCTTTATCAACTTCAATACCTCTTTCAGAAATTTTATGCCCCAAGACAATACCTTCATTAACCATAAAGTGGCACTTCTCCCAATTCAAGACAAGATTAGTTTCTTCACATATCTGCAAAACTCGATCAAGGTTGCTCAAGTAATCATCAAAAGAAGTTCCATATACGGAGAAATCATCCGTGAAAACCTAAACAATCTTTTCACAAAAATCAGAGAATATAGCCATCATGCATCTTTGAAAGGTAGTAGGTGCATTGCATAAACCAAAAGGCATACGTCTATAAGCAAAGGTACCGAAAGGGCAAGTAAAAGTGGTCTTTTCTTGATCCTCTTTTGACACAGGTATTTGAGAGAAACCAGAATAACCATCTAGAAAGCAAAAATGTGTATGTTTGGATAATCTTTCTAGCATTTGATCAATAAAAGGTAAAGGTAATGATCCTTTTTAGTAGCTTTATTTAATTTGCGGAAATCAATTACCATTCTATAACCTGTAACAATTCTTTTTGGGATCAATTCATCTTTATCATTATGAACAACAGTAATACCTCCCTTCTTAGGGACACAATGGACAGGACTTACCCACTGACTATCAGCAACAGGATAAATTATACCTGCCTCCAGAAGCTTTAGTATTTCTTTTCTTACCACTTCTTTCATCTTAGGATTTAACCGTCGTTGGTGATCAACAACCAATTTAGCGTCTTTCTCCAATTTTATTTTGTGTTGGCATAGAGTGGGACTAATGCCCTTAAGATCATCAAGAGTATATCCAATAGCAGCACGGTGCTTCTTCAGAGTTTTCAATAATTTCTCTGCTTCATGCTCTGAAAGGTTAGCACTAATAATAACAGGATATATCTTCTTTTCATCAAGATAAGCATATTTAAGAGTATCAGGTAATGGTTTAAGCTCAAACACGGGATCACCCTTGGGTGGAGGAGGATCCCCTAGAATTTCAACAGGCAAGTTGTGTTTCAAAATGGGTCCCTGTTTAAAGAATACTTCATCTATTTCCCTTCTTTCATTCATAAACATATCATTTTCATGGTCTAGCAAATATTGTTCTAAAGGATCATTAGGAGGCACGACAATAGAAGCAAGACCAATAATTTCATCTTTACTAGGCAATTCTTCATCATGGGGTTGTCTACGAAATTTAGCAAAATTAAACTCATGAGACATATCCCCCAAACCAATAGTAACAACATCCTTTTTGCAGTCTATCCTAGCATTAACAGTATTCAAGAAGGGTCTACCAAATATAATGGGACAAAATCTATCTTGTGGGGAACCAAGAACAAGAAATCAGCAGGATATTTAACTTTCCCACACAAAACTTCAACATCTCTAACAATCCCAACTGGTGAAATTGTGTCTCTATTGGCAAGCTTAATTGTAACATCAATTTCTTCTATCTCAGCAGGTGGAATATCATGCATAATTTCTTTGTATAAGGAATGAGGTATTGCACTTGCACTAGCACCCATATCACACAAGCCATGATAACAATGATCTCCTATTTTAACAGAAATAACAGGCATACCTACAACAGGTCTATGTTTATTTTTAGTATCGGGTCTAGCAATTCTAGCAGCTTCATCACAGAAGTAAATAACATGCCCATCAATATTATCAGCCAAGAGATCTTTAACCATAGCAATACTAGGTTCAACTTTAATTTGCTCAGGGGGTTTGGGTGTCCTAATATTACTTTGTTGACCACAGTTGAAGCTTTAGCATGATCCTTTATTCTAACAGGGAAAGGTGTTTTCTCAATATAAGCAGTAGGAACAACAGGATCATTATAAGTGATAGTCTTTTCTTCAACTTTAATAGGTGCAACTACTTTTACTTCAATGGGAGGATTATATTTAAACCACTTCTCCTTAGGGAGATCAACATGAGTAGCAAATGATTCACAGAAAGAAGCTACTATCTCAGAGTCAAGTCCATATTTAGTGCTAAATTCACGGAAAACATCGGTATCCATAAAAGATTTAACACAATCAAACTTAGGTGTTATACCTGACTCCTTACCTTCGTCGAGATCCCAATCTTCAGAGTTGCGTTTAATTCTTTCCAATAAATCCCATTTGAATTCAATAGTCTTCATCATAAAAGAGCCAGTACAAGAAGTATCGAGCATGGAGCGATTATTGAGAGAAAGCCGAGCATAAATTTTTGAATAATAATTTCTCTTGAGAGCTCATGATTGGGGCATGAATATAACATTGACTTAAGCCTCCCCCAAGCTTGAGCGATGCTTTCTCCTTCGCGAGGCCAAAAATTATATATATAATTACGATCACGATGAACAAGATGCATAGGATAAAACTTCTGATGAAATTCCAATTTCAATCGGTTGTAGTTCCATGATCCCATATCATCACATAGCCTAAACCATGTCAATGCCTTTCCCTTCAAAGATAAAGGGAAGACCTTCTTCTTGATAACATCCTCGGGCATACCTGCAAGCTTAAATAATCCACAAACTTCATCCACATAGATTAGGTGCAAATCGGGATGCAATGTTCCATCTCCTGTAAAAGGATTAGCTAGCAGTTTCTCTATCATACCCGAAGGAATTTCAAAGTAAACATTTTCAGTAGGTTCAGTAGGTTGAGGAGCAACTCTTTGCTCTACTGGTCGGGGTGAAGATACCCCGAACAAGCCCCTCAAAGGATTACTTTCCATAGTAACAAGTGACAGTAAATTTCAGCACACTATATAAATTTTTCCTTACCAAATTCCACCTACCAAAGGCGCTTCACTCCCCGGCAACGGCGCCAGAAAAGAGTCTTGATGACCCACAAGTATAGGGGATCTATCGTAGTCCTTTCGATAAGTAAGAGTGTCGAACCCAACGAGGAGCAGAAGGAAATGACAAGCGGTTTTCAGTAAGGTATTCTCTGCAAGCACTGAAATTATCGGTAACAGATAGTTTTGTGATAAGGTAATTTGTAACGGGTAACAAGTAATGAAAGTAAATAAGGTGCAGCAAGATGGCCCAATCCTTTTTGTAGCAAAGGACAAGCCTGGACAAACTCTTATATGAAGGAAAACGCTCCCGAGGACACATGGGAATTATCGTCAAGCTAGTTTTCATCACGCTCATATGATTCGCGTTCGTTACTTTGATAATTTGATATGTGGGTGGACCGGTGCTTGGGTACTGCCCTTTCTTGGACAAGCATCCCACTTATGATTAACCCCTATTGCAAGCATCCGCAACTACAAAAGAAGTATTAAGGTAAACCTAACCATAGCATGAAACATATGGATCCAAATCAGCCCCTTACGAAGCAACGCATAAACTAGGGTTTAAGCTTCTGTCACTCTAGCAACCCATCATCTACTTATTACTTCCCAATGCCTTCCTCTAGGCCCAAACAATGGTGAAGTGTCATGTAGTCGACGTTCACATAACACCACTAGAGGAAAGACAACATACATCTCATCAAAATATCGAACGAATACCAAATTCACATGACTACTTATAGCAAGACTTCTCCCATGTCCTCAGGAACAAACATAACTACTCACAAATCATATTCATGTTCATAATTAGAGGAGTATTAATATGCATAAAGGATCTGAACATATAATCTTCCACCAAATAAACCAACTAGCATCAACTACAAGGAGTAATCAACACTACTAGCAACCCACAGGTACCAATCTGAGGTTTTGAGACAAAGATTGGATACAAGAGATGAACTAGGGTTTGAGAGGAGATGGTGCTGGTGAAGATGTTGATGGAGATTGACCCCCTCCCAATGAGAGGATCGTTGGTGATGACGATGGTGATGATTTCCCCCTCTCCGAGGGATGTTTCCCCGGCAGAACAGCTGCGCCGGAGCCTTAGATTGGTTCCGCCAAGGTTCCACCATGTGGTGGCGGTGTTTCGTCCCGAAAACTTCATCCTGATTTTTTCGAGGGCGAAAGACTTCATATAGCATAAGATGGGCACCGGAGGCCTGCCAGGGGCCCACGAGGCGGGGGGGGGGGGGCGCCCAGGGGGTAGGGCGCGCCCCCACCCTCGTGGATGGTGGGTGGCCCCCTCTGGTACTTTCTCCGCTCAGTATTTTTTATTAATTCCAAAAACTGCCTCCATGAAGTTTGAGGACTTTTGGAGCTGTGCAGAATATGCCTCTAATATTTGCTCCTTTTCCAGACCAGAATTCCAGCTACCAGCATTCTCCCTCTTCATGTAAACCTTGTAAAATAAGAGAGAATAGGCATAACTATCTTGACATAATGTGTAATAACAGCCCATAATGCAATAAATATCAATATAAAAGCATGATGCAAAATGGACGTATCAATCATATCTACTACATGACTCGTGTTTGACCTTTTGGTCTCTTGTGTTCCGAGGATATGTCTGTACATGCTAGGCTCGTCAAGTTTAACCCAAGTGTTCCGCACGTGCAACACTGGCTTGCACCCGTTGTATGTGATCGTAGAGTCTACCACACCCGATCATCACCTGGTGCTTCGAAACAACGAACTTTCGCAACAGTGCACACTTGGGGAGAACACAATTTTATCTTGAAATTTTAGTGAGGGATCACCTTATAATGGTACCATCATCCTAAGCAAAATAAGATGCATAAAAGGATTAACAGCACATGCAAATCATAAGTGACATGATATGGCCATCAACTCGTGCTTTTGATCTCCATCTCCAAAGCACTGGCATGATCTCCATCGTCACCGGCATGACACCATGATTTCCATCATCATGATCTCCATCATCATGTTGCCATAGGGGTTGTCATGCTAACCATGCTTCTACTACTATTGCTACCGCTTAGCGATAAAGTAAAGCATTACATAGCGCTTAATGATTGACACACAGGTCATACAATAATTAAAGACAACCCTATGGCTCTTGCCGGTTGCCGTATGCATCGACATGCAAGTCAATATAAACTAGTCCTGGCCATGGGCAGCCCGGCCCGGCCCGGCCCGACGCCGCTTCCGGGCCGGGCTCGGGCCTAGATTTTGAGCCCGAAGACCGGGCCAGGCCGGGCCCGGGCCCATTGTTTTCGCGTTTTCCTGAAGGACGGGCCGGCCCGAAGCCCGACGGGCTTTTATGTGTTCGGGCCGGGCTCGGGCCCAGAAAACAGGCCCGACGGCCGGGCCGGGCCGGGCTCGGGCCTGGGTTTTTTGCATCAGGCTTGGCTAGGCCCGGCCCGTCCCGAGGTATGGCCAGGTATAATATAAACTATTATAAACATTATCATCTCATACATCAAATATATTTCATCATGTCTTTGGCCATATCATATCACAACATACCCTGCAAAAACAAGTTAGACGCCTCTAATTGTTGCTGCATATTTTACGTGGCTGCTATGGGTATCTAGCAAGAACGATTCTTACCTACGAAAAGCCACAACAGTGATATGCAAGTTGCTATTTAACCTTCCAGAAGGACCGCCTTTGTCGAATCCGATTCAACTAAGGTGGGAGAGACAGACACCCGCCAGCCATCTTTATGCAACAAAGTCACATGTTTGTCGATGGAACCGGACTCATGCACGTGGACATGTAAAGTTGGTCCGGGCCGCTTCATCCCACAATACCGATGAATCAAGAAAAGACCAAGGAAGGAAGCAATCTGAATATCAAAGCCCACAAACTCATTTGTGTTCTGCTCCTGATGTCATCTATGCATAGACCTAGCTCATGATGCCACTGTTGGGGAACATTGCACGGGAAACAAAAAAATTCTACGCTCACCAAGATCCAATCTAGGAGATGACCATCTACGAGATGACAGATTGGATCTACATCCCCTTGTAGATCGCTAAGCGGAAGCGTTCAGAAACGCTATTGATGTAGTCGAACGTCTTCACGATCCAATCATGATCCGTCCCGTGAACTCCCGATCCAAATGCCGAACGGACGGCACCTCAGTGTTCAACACACCTACGGCTTGATGATGCCTTCACCTCCTTGATCCAGCGAGCGATGATGAAGTAGTAGCTCGAGTCCTCCAGTAGCACGACGGCGTGGTGGCGGTGGTGGTGGAGAAATCTCAACAGAGCTTCGCTAAGCACTGTAGAGAAGAAGAGGGATGCCAGGGAGAGGAGGCAGCACTGTGGCGTGGAGATGTGCTCAAGGGGGTGCGGCTGCCCTCTCTCTACTATTGGTGCAACAAACCCTGGGTCTGTTGCCCAGACTGTGCACAGGCACGAGAATAAGATTGAAGCACCAACCCAAGTTAGGATACAAGGAACCAAGAGATTCGAAGGACCAACATGCAGATCAGAGGGACCAAGACCAAACCAGAGAAGCAGGATATCACCAAGAGAAAGGCCTCCTTTGTCGGGCAGGCGAGCCAGGCAAGGGGCGAGGCCACCCCCAGAAGCAAGCAATCGAAGCGCCTCGGTAGGGCCTGCCGGGGCTCACGGAGGCAAAACCACCTCACGAACCACTCAATCACAACCCACGTCGTCGATCAGTGCGGTGTCAAGCCGCAAAGTTACTGAGTGGCAGTCATTTGCCACATGGCTGCCTCTCCTTACAGAAGAAACCCACAGATGACACCCGTCCTGCAACGAGTCAAGAGAACAGGCGCGAAGCTGGCAAGATAGCCTGACATGCCTTGCCGGGCAACCAGTGATGTGACACTAAGCGGTGCATTTAATGCGCCCTGTCAGCCCATAGAGTTAGGTATGATACCACTGTTTGCTATCATATCAGTGCATAATGACTACTTTGCCATTGTGGTGACCCCTTGATCTATAAAAGGAGGCCCATGGCAACCGTAGAAAGGGTTAGAAGGTTGGATAACTCACACCCCCATACGCGCGTAGTCGCTGCTGCCCCAAGGCAACCCCTGCCGGGCAAGTGTACTACGCTCCACCACCACCTTTTCCACCATCAATCCACCAAAGCAGGAGTAGGGTTTTACGCTTCACGGCGGCCCGAACCTGGGTAAAATTGCTTGTGTGATCCCTGTCGCGCTGCCCCATGCTCGTCTGCTCTTTGTGCAATGCATCGCCCCCTTGCCGAACCAGCAAGGGGCCTCCTGGTCCCATAGGTGGTCGTGGTTTCCCACGACATCTACCTCTCTATATATAGGGGGAAGGGAGGAGGAGGAGGCGCCCTAGATCCAATCTAGGAGTGGATGCCAAGGCAGATGGGACCTCCCCAAGCGATAGCAACAGTTCGTGCTGCTGACCGTACGGAGGGGGCTGTCCCCACGGTGCAGTCCCCATCACGGAAGCCGGCGTGAGCGCAACAGAATTAAGATCACGACAACGTCTCGATGGCCTCTTCTGACCCTCGAGTAAGTCCAGGCCAACGTCAAGCCCCGGAGGATGGGCGGAGAGGAGACACGCACGTCGTCATCGAGCAGCGCCGCGACGACCTCCGCTGGACCGACGGGTGCGACGGCCTCAACGTCGACGAGCCTGTGCTCGGTGTTGGCGGGTGCCTACCCTTCGAGGTTGGTTGCCCTGCCTTTACACGAGAGCTGCGGCAAGTCCGTTGGCCATCCGTTTGCACGTTCAAGCCAGAGATACCCGAGAAATACGACGGGAGACTGAACCCGACAGAGTTCCTGAGCATCTACACCATCGCTGTTCAGGCTGCCGGGGGAAGAGATGAGAAGGTGTTCGCCAACTACTTCCCTTTGGTCGACAAATCCAATGTGAGGTCTTGGCTGATGCACCTACCGGAGAACTCCATTTCGTCGTGGGCTGACCCGTGCCATGAGTTCATTGGCGCCTTCACTGCCGGTCATCAGGAACCCAGCAGGCCCAGCGATTTGCAGCTTCTCCAGCAGAAGGAAGGAGAAACCCTCCGTAAGTATTTACAGAGATTCAGCAAAGTTCATAGAAATATCCCAAATATCCATCTGGCAGCTGTGATAGCTACCTTCCAGTCCAATGTGTGCAATCGTCGTATCCGTTCCAAGATGAACATGCGGTTACCCAAGACTGTGAATGAGCTTTACACATTAGTGGATAAGTGTGCTCGGATGGAGGAGGGAAGGAGGTTGCCCGGAGAGGAAGATTGCACCAACATTGATTCAGAGGATGAGGATGAATCAACTAGTCAGAAGAAGAGCAAGAAGCGCAGTAAGAAGCGAAGAGATAAGGCAGTGATGACTGTTGAAGGATCAGGTACGCCTAGTACTAGCAAGAAGGCCAAGGCTGAGGCCCCCGGCAAGGAAGCTGCCGTGTGCACAGACTGCCGGGAGGCTGCTGCTGCCGAGAAAGTCGAGAAAGGTGATGGGCCGTACTGCAAGATTCATCGGACCAAGGGCCACGACCTTCAAGAGTGTTACCAAGTTGAGCAGCTTGTCAAGAAACAGAGACCGTAATATGAGAAGCGTGACAAGGAAAAAGGTCAGAATGTTGCTGGCGGTAAGGGTCGGGTGGTGAAGTAAACCGCCCCGGCAAACCCTTTCGGAATCAAGGAAAGCCCGCCAGAGGTCGAGAGAAGGAAACCTGTGATGATGAGAGTGATGGAGGGGATGAAGAGGAAACCGGCGAGCAAGAGTTTCAGAAGGCCACAGACGCCCTGTGCATTGACGGAGGTGCATCTTTGCACACTTGTCACCGCCAGCTCAAACGGTGGGTACGAGAGGTCAATGCCATGGAACCAGCGCCAGAGGCCCGGAAGCCGCTCAAATGGACCCGTACGCGCATCATTTTTGACAAGGAGGACCATCCTACCTGTACCACTGCGGTAGGATGTTTGCCGTTGTTGGTCTCCCCAACAATTCGCAACCTCAAGGTCACAAAGATGTTGGTGGACGGCGGGGCCGGGTTGAATCTGATTTCCCCGGCAGTCATCAGCAACCTTCAGATAGGAGAAGATGAGCTAGAGGTTACCGGCACGTTTCAAGGAGTTAATCCCGGCAGGAGCCATCCCAAGGGAAAGATCACGTTGCCGGTAATGTTTGGGGGAGAACTGAATTACCGGACTGAGAGGGTTGTGTTTGATGTGGTTGATCTCCCCCTGCCGTACATTGGGATTCTTGGACGCCCGGCCTTGGCTAAGTTCATGGCTGCATCCCACTACGCCTACAACACCCTGAAGATGCCTGGGCCACTAGGAGTCATCACCATCCCATCAGA
Source organism: Triticum aestivum (assembly GCF_018294505.1). NCBI lineage: Eukaryota > Viridiplantae > Streptophyta > Magnoliopsida > Poales > Poaceae > Triticum > Triticum aestivum. The sequence goes on from NC_057811.1 coordinate 348,651,959, forward strand.
TAAGAAGGATGCAATTATTTGTGTGGACAAGATGTACCGGGATGCGGTCGTGGAAGCGGCAGCTCCCGCCAAGGAAAGCAAAGGAAAGAAGAGAGGCTGTAAGGCCTCCGGCAAAGAGTCCGGGAAGTATGCCCCCACCGAGTGCACGACACCCGTTGACGACGTGCCGGAGTGTTCTAACAGCAAGAGATCCAAGGTTGCTGCACCCCAAGTGAAGAAGGTCCCGGCAGGGCTTGCTGGCGTTGATGGTACTTTCACTATCAGCGCCACCCTCGATGACAAATAGGAAAGCGCGCTCGTTGCCTTCTTGTGGGCGAATATCGATGTGTTTGCCTGGCAACCATCTGATATCCCTGGTGCTCCCAGGGAGGTAATCGAGCACCACCTTGTTGTCTGCCCACATGCCCGACCTGTCAAGTAGAAAGTCTAGAAGCAGGCCTTGGAGAGACAACAGTTCATTGCAGAAGAGATCAAGAAGCTTGAGGCAGCTGGTTTGGTCAGAGGAGTATTGCACCCCACGTGGTTGGCAAATCCAGTGGTAGTCCGGAAGGCTAACGGGAAATCGAGGCTATGCATAGATTTCATAGATCTCAACAAGGCTTGCCCGAAAGACCCATTTCCCTTGCCGTGCATCGACCAGATTGTGGACTCCACTTCGGGTTATGATTTGCTCTCCTTTCTAGATGCATACTCTAGGAATCACCAAATCTTCATGTCCAAGGAAGATGAAGAGAAGACGTCGTTCATCACTCCATGTGGTACGTACTGCTTTATCGACATGCCATTCGGATTAAAGAGTGTCGGGTCCACTTTTGCAAGGGCAATCCAGATTGGTTTTGAGCCACAACTACACAGAAACATAGAGGCCTATATGGATGATATTATGGTCAAGACCAAGGATAAGGCTACCCTTATTCAAGATTTGGAGGAGACGTTTTATAATCTGCGCAAGATTAGTCTGAAGATTAACCCGGAGAAGTGTGTATTTGGTGTTGCCTTCGGCAAGCTACTTGGGTTCTTTGTATCCCATCGCGGGATCGAAGCCAACCCCGACAAGTTCAAGGCCATCGAGCAGATCCAAGCGCCAAGAACAGTTAAGGATGTGAGGCGCCTGATAGGATGTGTTGCCGCACTAAGCAGGTTTATCTCCAAGTCTGCCGAGCGCGCCCTGCCGTTCTTCAAGATCTTGAAGAAGGACGGCCCTATGAAGTGGACCCCCAGAAGTAGATGCAGCTTTGCAAGAGTTGAAGGCCTACTTGTCCTCTGTGCTTACCTTGGTTTCCCCCAAACCCCAGGAGCCATTGTTGTTGTACTTGGCGGCAACCAACCAGGTGGTCAGTGCTGCCTTGGTAGCGCAGCGGGAAGTAGATGAGGCAGAAAGTGAGCAGAGACCGGCAGAGTCAGAGAAGGATCAGGACAGCAGTCAGCACGGCAACGTTAGCAACCCCAAGGACACGGCAAGGAAGAAAGTGGTGCAGTGCCCAGTGTACTTCGTCAGCTCCTTGTTGCAGGGGGCTAGATCGAGATACTCTGGTGTGCAGAAGTTGATCTTTGGCCTCATTATGGCCTCAAGGAAACTTCGCCACTACTTCCAAGCCCATGAGATCACGGTTGTTACTCGTTTCCCATTCCAAAGGATACTCAAAAACCCTGAGGCTACCGGCAGAATAGTGGAGTGGGCTTTGGAGTTATCTAGCTTTGGTTTGAAGTTTGAGAGCACATCAACTATCCAGAGCAGGGCATTGGCAGAGTTTATTGCAGAATGGACGCCAACCCCTGATGAGGAAGTGACAGAGACAGCTATCCCCGACAAGGAATCACCCCAAGAATGGATTATGTATTTTGATGGTGCGTTTTCCCTGCAAGGTGCAGGAGCTGGCGTGCTTCTTGTTGCCCCCTCCAGGGAGCACTTGAAGTACGTCGTCCAAATGCATTTTTCCCGGGAAGAAGCTACCAACAATACAGCTGAGTATGAAGGACTCCTTGCTGGGCTCAGTATTGCAGCTGAATTGGGAATCAAGAAACTAATCATTCGAGGAGATTCACAGCTTGTAGTGAGACAAGTCAACAAGGATTACCAAAGTCCATTGATCGAGGCATACATCGAGGAAGTGAGGAGATTGGACGAGCACTTTGACGGATTGCAAACAAAGCACATATCCCGTGCGGATAACAGCATAGCTGATCATTAGTTGAAGTGTGTTGTGCAGAAGCTTCCTGTGGAACCAGGGACTTTTGTTCTCCATCTCACTCAGCCCTCGTATCCACAAAAACAATGGCCCGGAAGAGGGGAAAGTTGGACTATGGTAAGCCTCTCCCGGTAGAGACCCTGCCGGAAACAACTCCTCATAGCCTGCCGGACCACCCCCTCCAGCCGGGTCCATGAACCCCGCGAACGAGGCTGGTGCTCCTGCATCAGAGGAGGTGCCGCTAGTCCTTGTTGCCGAGCCCCAGGCTCCAACTTGGACAAGGCACATTGTCCACTTCCTCCAAACCAAAGAGCTTCCCAGCGACCAAGATGAAGCTGAAAAAGTAGCCCGGAGGGCCAATATGTATCAGTTTGTCGATGACACTCTGTACAGAAGGTGGCCCGGCAGTGTGAAATTGAAGTGTGTGTGCCGAGAAGAAGGAAAGGAACTGCTGGCTGAGATTCACACAAGAATATGCGGCTCCCACATTGGATCAAGGGCATTAGTGGGGAAAGCATTTCGGCAAGGATTCTATTGGCCCACAGCCCTCCAAGATGCGGTCGAGCTAGTCACGACATGTGAAGCCTGCCAGTTCCATTCCAAGAAAACACACCTGCCTGCCCAAGCTCTTCAAACAATCCCTCTATCATGGCCATTTTCGGTCTAGGGGTTCGATATCCTCGGCCCCTTCCCCCGAGCAATCGGGGGCTTTGAATTCTTGTTCGTTGCCATCGACAAGTTTACAAAGTGGCTGGAAGTGACTGTCGTGAGAAAGGTGACTGCTCAGTCAGCTATCAAATTCTTGGAAGAATTGGTGTGTCGTTTTGGAGTTCCGGCAAGGATCATCACTGACAATGGCACCCAGTTCACGAGCCGCGCCTTCATGCAATATGTTCATGCCCTCGGATGCAAGATCTCATTTGCCTCTGTGGCACACCCCCGGAGCAATGGACAATCTTAGATGGCGAACGCTGAAGTGCTACGTGGACTCAAGATAAGAACTTTTGATACGCTGCAGAAGCACGGCAAGCGGTGGATCGAGGAGCTGCTGGTAGTTCTCTGGTCCCTCAGAATGACACCAAACCGAGCTACCGGGCAGACTCCCTTCTCCCTGGTCTACGGGGTAGAAGCAGTTATCCCCACGGAACTCATTTACGGGTCGCCTCGAGTGCTTGCCTACGATGAAGTAGCACAAGATCAGCACCGGTGTGACGACGCTGTGCTACTCGAGGAGAACCGTCTCCGGGCTGCTACGCGTGCTGCACGCTACCAGCAAACCCTGCGTCACTATCGTAGCCGCAGGGTTCATGCCCGGTGTTTTGAGGAAGGTGACCTTGTCCTTAGGCGCGTTCAGTCCGCCAAGGGTACACACAAGTTGTCACCAAAGTGGGACGGCCCTTACTGGGTAGTACGAGTCACCAGACCTGGCGCAGTCCGTCTCGAGACCGGAGATGGCACTCAGTTGCAAAACTCATGGAATATTGAGCATCTCCGTAAGTTCTACCCATAAGGCGCGGCTGTCGGGCCCTGCCCGGAAGCCACCCTTTTGTACAGGCCTTGCCTCAGCTGCATGTAACCCCTTGTAGAAAGCCGTGGCGATGACCCCGTGCAAGAGAAAACAAAGAAGCGCTGTGGGGGCCCCCGACCAAGATTGCATGCATGCATGAGCATACCAAGATCACTACATAAGCATTTCATGAGCATTTGTATATGCATATAGATAGTATTGCATCTTGCATTCATTCTCATCGGCATGAAGCTGCAGGTTCCTGTCGTGAACTTTGCTTCGACAAAGAGTTGAGGAGATTGCCCGGCACTGCGATCCCCGGCAAGCCAAACAGATAAATTTTACCTCTTGTCCGTTAATGTTCTGTAAGGCTACAACTTGAGCATGATAAAGCCTCGCCACTCTTTTGAGACTTAGGTGCTCCCATCCATGACTCAAATGTTGCTTTGGTCAGAATGGTCGCAGTAGCCTTTGGAAAAAAGAAGTTGGCGGGGGGCTGGCACCTCTATCTGTTACCCGGCAGACAAAGAGGGCGCCGACAGGATAGCCTGCCGGGGAAAACTCGTTTATTTACATTAAAGAGGCATCTCACCTCTGCATGGACATACACATGCACGTGTTCCCGACAAGGTTCATCTTTTTCATTAATATGCTAACACAAGTACAAGCATTACAGAACACAAACACGGACTCGAGTGATTACATTATTTGAGTTAAAATTTGGTGATTGCCAACAAGTTTAAGATTAAAAAAAGATAAGTGCCCCGTGATCCCCTCTTCTCGTTTCCCCTCCTTCAGGCACTGTGGCGGAAGGAGGAAAAGACGAGAAAAGGAGCACCCAAGCGGGAGCCCACCCCGGTCCCGTTGGGCACGGCCTGACAAGACCGGGAGTGGTGAGGCTGCGAAGGAGGAGTGCGGGGGACGGGGCGGCGCCTTCTGGTCGCCACCTCCAGAGCCAGCAAGAAGCCCCAGCTTGAGCGCCGGTAGAGTCATCCACCAAAGCTCAATCGCAAGACTGCTGGAGGGGAGGCGAAGGTGCCAAGAGAACATCCCTCCCCGGCTATCACCCTAGGAGGCTGGTGATGATGATGCCGGGAGGGAGAGGAAGAGCGGGAAGACGAGGCGGCAGGTCGCTAGTCGGAGGCGAAGGCATCCACGCCATCGTACTCGGACCTGACCCCCTGCCACCTGCCTTCTCCGTCTTCCCTCGCTTTCTCCTCACCACCGCTGCTCCCGAGAAGCACCAAGACACCAGCCCGGCGCTCTCCCCGGGAAGACGGTGAGCGGCCGAAACGGCCAAGGGGCTCGAGGCACTCCTTGGCGGGCAGGAAAGCGCAGCTCTTGTCGACATCAGCCCCAAGACCTCCGGGAGGGGCAGTGCTGGGATTACCAATGATCTCCAGCCCCACCTCCCGGTCGAGCTTCGAAGGAACCAAGAAGTTCGCCACAGCAAGGACTAGGCTCACTGCTCGAGCGTCAGTGCCAGCGTGTGGCGACATTGGCCCCGACCAAGAGCCCGGGGGCTGGCCTCAGGCTCTTCTCTTCAACATGACCAGCAGAAGCAGGAGACACAGGAAGATGGATGTGGGGTTGGATGACTCCGCCCTCCTCCGTCCCTCCTCCGTCCCTCCTTTTATATGCGAGGCGAGGAGGAGGGCTGCTCCATCAACGGGCGGCCACCGTCCTCCTCCACCAATTCAAGACGACCGGGCCCTCACCTTGATGCTCTCCCGCGCCACGTGCCTCCGTTACCTACCCCATGCGATGCATGCAGCATACGTGGCCAAGGATAAAGGCGCGGTGGGAAGAGTGAATTGGCAGTTTCTACCCCATGCATTAAAGTCATTCACGGGCCATTACTGGAGCGGCCCCACCACTATTGGCTTTACACAACGCGCGGGAAAATAGGAAACTGGCCCGGAATCAAGGCTAATGAAGGATCAAGGAAGACTTCAAGAGACCAGACTCCTCAGCAACTCTGCCTATGCACTTATTTGGCCCTACCCCGATGACGCTTAGCAGCGCGTTCGGGGCAGGCCCGGGGGCTTCCATCAGTGCAACAAACCCTGGGTCTGTTGCCCAAACTGTGCACAGGCACGAGAACAAGATTGAAGCACCAACCCAAGTCAGGATACAAGGAACCAAGAGATTCGAAGGACCAACATGCAGATCAGAGGGACCAAGACCAAACCAGAGAAGCAGGATATCACCAAGAGAAAGGCCTCCTTTGCCGGGCAGGCGAGCCCGGCAAGGGGCGAGGGCACCCCCAGAAGCAAGCAATCAAAGCGCCCCGGCAGGGCCTGCCGGGGCTCACGGAGGCTAAACCACCTCACCAACCACTCAACCACAACCCACGTCGTCGATCAGTGCGGTGTCAAGCCGCAAAGTTACTGAGTGGCAGTCATTCGCCACATGGCTACCTCTCCTTACAGAAGAAACCCACAGATGACACTCGTCCTCTGACGTGTCAAGAGAACAGGCACAGAGCTGGTAAGATAGCCCGGCAGGCCTTGCCGGACAACCAGTGATGTGACACTAAGCGGTGCATTTAATGCGCCCTGTCAGTCCATAGAGTTAGGTAAGATACCATTGTTTGCTATCATATTAGTGCATAATGACCACTTTGCCATTGTGGCGACTGTCGGTGTTGAAGCCGGCGGATCTCGGGTAGGGGGTCCCGAACTGTGCGTCTAAGGTCGATGGTAACAGGAGATGGGGGACATGATGTTTACCCAGGTTTGGGCCCTCTTGATGGAGGTAATACCCTACTTCCTGCTTGATTGATCTTGATGAATATGATAATTACAAGAGTTGATCTACCACGAGATCGTAATGGCTAAACCCTAGATGTCTAGCATGTATGATTATGATTGCCTCTACGGACTAAACCCTCCGGTTTGTATAGCACCGGAGGGGCCTAGGGTTGTACAAAGTCAGTTTACAGAGGAAGGAATCTACATATCCGAACACCAAGCTTGCCATCCACGCAAAGGAGAGTCCCATCCGGACACGGGAAGAAATCTTTTGTCTTGTATCTTCATAGCCCGTCAGTCCGGCCCATGTCATATAGGCCGGACGCCCGAGGACCCCTTAATCCAGGACTCCCTCAGTAGCCCCCGAACCAGGCCTCAATGATGATGTATCCGGCACGCAGATTGTCTTCGGCATTGCAAGGCGGGCTCCTCCTCCGAATACTTCAAAGCACCTGACTTAGAGAGTTGTATTCGCTTGTGATTTATTGTCATGCCCCTCGGCTTATGTGCCTCCATTGCTTCTGCCTCCACGTGTCGAGCGAATACGAAAGGGCGGGGTATTTTTTGCACATAACACCCCAGCCATGCAAGAAAGGCATCTAATTAAAGAGATTGGATCTCAGATCCCATTCCACATCAAACGGAAAATCCTTAGACCTTGCCAGGAGAAACCATTCCAACATGGCTAGCGTTCCCAGTTCTTCCTCCCGTCCCCACGGCTCCGAAAAAGGCGACTGGGAGTGATGCTCCATATCCCACGATCAGCTAGTTAAGCTCCAAACTCAGGGATTTCTTCCCCCCGCGGATCTAGTCCCTGTTCGGGCAGGATTGACCTCCTTCTCTGGCAATGCCCTGGCGAAAAATTTCCCCAGTCCAACTAGGGGGGAACGGGTGTGCTTCGTTTCCTATTTGTTAAGAGGCGTCGGATTCCAGTCCACCCTTTCCTTTGAGGACTCCTGGAGTATTATGGCGTCCAACTGCACAACCTCACGCCGGCCTCAATCCTGCACATCGCGGGTTTTGTTGCTCTTTGCGAGCTATTCCTGGGCTATGAGGCCCACTTTGATTTATGGAGAAAGCTATTCTCCCTTGTCCCTCGCACCCAAAAGGGATCTATATTCGAGGTGGGCAGTGCCGAGGTGTGGCGCATAGCCGGGACTGGATACCTGTCCGGCACACCGAAGAAGGCATCCGAAGAGTGGCCCTCAAAGTGGTTCTATATTGAGGACGTCGCTCTCCCCGACCCAACCCGAATGGGTCTTTCCGAGTTTTCCAGTGCTCCATTGAAGAAACGCCACAGCTGGCGCCCTCGGAGCCTCGAGGAGGAAGATAGCGCGGAAGTCCATCAGTTAATGGGCAAGATAAGGGTACTCGCCCAGTCCGGATTATCAATAATCGAGGTAATGGCGACTTCCATAGTGCGGGGTGTGCAGCCGCTCCAGTTCAGAGGGCTCCCTATGGCACTATAATGGGGAAGATGACACCTCACGCTGCGGTCGGAAGGGTCCGGACACCCCCGCCGCCTTGGCCAAAATATTGGCCGAACTGTATAAAGGGGAAAAAGAGGAGTTCACTCATCTTAAATGCCGAGATGGATTTTCCATGTGTAGTCCTCCAAGTTGGGTGAGTTTTAATCCCACCACTTTACTCAATCCTCTCCCTGAGTCATGTTTAATTGACATTAGCCCATCCATTTGTAACAGGAATGGCGGAAGGTTGCTGCGGGGATCCATAGCCCCACTCCACAGCCAGAGGATCATAACCTGGACCTTGACCCCGGATTCGAAGAGGATCCGGACATATTTGTAGAGCTCGAGGAGGGAGTATTCTACCAGGCGAACTATGACGGCACAGAAGTGGCCATCATGGCCGACTATCCCGACCTCCTTCCTGCCTCGCATGTAAGTAATCGGGAGACATCTCCTTCAAAAGAGCTTCCTCATTGCACCTCACCCATCGCACTGTTTCGTGCTCCAAAGGGGAGGCACTCGACGCGTCATGCTGCACCGGAGGCATCTCCTAAGGGAGCGGCGCCCGCGCCGGGCACGTCTTCGAAGAGGAAGGCAAATGACAATACGGCAAAGCCTTCATCAAAGAGGTATGGCTTTTGTTCAAATATGCCCCCTGGCAGTCACATCAAACTGTGACATTGTCCGCTATGTCTTATCAGGAAGAGCGTTCACCGGACTATGTCCCGGGATCCTACCGATCGTGCCTCCACCAGTCAGGTTCCAGACCCCGCCTCTAGGGCGGGGGTTGACACGGGAGCGGCACTGGACTGTCCTACTTCAGAGGATTCGGATAATGTATCCATCACGAACTCTGAAGTGGAGAGCGGCATGAATCATCGGCGCCGGAGGGCCATTCTGCGTGACCCCGGTTTTACAAAAGAGGCATTCAATGCCTTCAGCTCGGCTGATGCATACATCCGAGCTGCTCGGGATGGGCTTACCAGAGCCACATACCAGCATTTGAAAGATATGCGGGTAAGTACGAATTGTACAGATCTAGTAATCATGTACCAGTAGCCCCCGAGACTTGAAACAGTTGAAACAACTGATTTAAGGATCGTTGTATAATCAGGTACTCACAGAGAAGAACAACATGCTGTCTCAGGAGCTGGAAAAGTGTCGAACTCAGTTAGCTGTTGTTACCACCGAATTGGAGAAGTCCAAGGAGGCACCGTCTGGTAATGTTCCCCTCCATCAAGAAAATAATAATTATATACCAGCAATATTAATACTGTTGTTTTTCCCATGGCAGGATCGTTAGATCAACTGAAGGAGGCACTGAAAGCCGCGCAAGCGGGTGAACAAGAAGCCAAAAGGCAACTGGCCGCGGGCGAACGTGTGCTAACACGGGTCAGGGATGATAAAAACAAGCTGCAAGATTCCAACACCCTGCTGGGCGAAGAACTAAAAGATGTGCGAGCCCAGCTGGCTGACTCCGTGAAGGAAAATAAGAGGCTACGAGGCAGCATATTCAGTATGCTTTCGAACTTGCCTCCATGTAATTCGGCGAGGAAAGGAACTGACAGATTTATGTCTGCGAGTATGCTGACTGGCCGTCCCGAAGAGGAAATGTCTGGATATCAAGGCGACCTGCTACAAGCTGTCCCAAATGCACGAGCGAGCTCGGCAAGCAATGCAGAGTGTTGCCGAGGCTTTATGGCCATCCGCCTCCCCTCCAGGAAGTATGGAGGAGCTCGTGAAGCTATTCAAAGGAGCACGGCGGTGTTTTCGATTATGGAAGATATTGACCTGCCGAGAAGGTGCGCGAGAGGCCTGGGCCATGGTGAAAACATGGTATACCAAGCTTGATCCGAATCATATGGCCCGGGTCGGACCTCTAGGGTCAGATGGAAAATAAATTCCAGTTAGTTTGGTATATGACCAAGTAAAGATAGCCGCCAAATATTCCCGACAGGATTGTAAGCTAGACAACCTGTTAGACGGCATAGAGAAAGAAGTTTTTTAGTCCAAGTGACTATGTACTTCCATTGACATATTTGTCCCTAGCCGGATTGTAAAACAATTGTCATGGCAGACCTTTTCGCTTTGACCTCTGGACCCGAAGGTGCGGAGTGTTTCCGGATACCGGAGCGGTAATATAGACCGGGGTATGCGTGGAAACCAAGCGTAGGGGTCATAGTTGCTTGAACAGACAAGGTGTATCCGGCTAGCTATGTTATATTACATTGTGATTGTAAGAAACATCTTCCAGGGAGAATAGTTCCATTAAGGGTTCCTTTCCCTGGGTGAACATGCGTTAGTGTGCATGCCCGAACTATGATTGAAAGAATTGCAGTATACGTAACATCTGGGGGTTCATAGTGTAATGAGTGTAAAACGTCTTTAGTCCGCCGACCTAATATTCCCTTAAGAATGCTAGCTTTCGGCTTCACCCAGTCTGAGGTACACGTCCAGATGACCCAGCTGTAACAATCGCAGAGGAGCTCCCTTTATGCCCTAGCCGAACAAAAGGGAACGTAGGGCATAAGCACGGGAGCCAGGCAACCCAGCTTGGCCAAAACTTAAGTCATAACGGTGCATATAATGGCGAAGAAAAGGTACATATGAGGAAAGAACACATATGTGGTGAGCTTGATGCTCAAGAAGTAATAATAAGCTTATGTAAAAGAAGCCCTCAGGTATTATTGGCATGTACATTTAAGGATGTGTACGTCGTAGGTGTGCGGGCTAGCCGCACAAGAGCTATAGAGCTAAAAAAATTAAAGAGAGAAAAAATGGAAACAAAGGGAGGAGAAGACGAACAAAGAGTCCACCTCTGGGCATAGAATCTTCGGAGTCTGGCGGCATTCCACGGGTTCGGCTCTAAGCGATTGTCCGATGCATCACGCAGGCGGTACGCTCCTCCAGTGAGAACTTCATCTATAATGAAGGGACCCTCCCACTTGGGCTTGAGTTTGTCCTTTGTCTTTTCTGGCAAGCGTAGAACGAGTTCACCAACATTATAAGTCTTGGCCCGCACTTCTCTGCTTTGGTATCTGCAAGCCTGTTGTTGATAGAATGCGGAACGGGCTTTTGCAACGTCGCGCTCCTCCTCCAGGGCATCTAAACTGTCTTGCCGATCAAGCTTGGCCTCTCTCTCTTCATACATGCGCACTCGAGGTGAGTCATGAATAGTGTCGCAGGGCAAAACGGCCTCTGCGCCATACACCATGAAGAATGGTGTGTATCCGGTACTGTGATTGGGCGTGGTCCGCCGCCCCCAGCGTACGGAGTCGAGCTCCTCGACCCAGTGTTTGTCTGATTCTTTGAAAGACCGCACTAGTCTGGGTTTAATGCCGCTCATGATAAGACCATTGGCTCGTTCGACTTGACCGTTTGTTTGTGGGTGATAGACAGAGGCATAATCAAGCTTAATGCCCAGGTTAGCACACCAAGTTTTCACTTCATCGGCTGTAAAGTTGGAGCCATTATCGGTGATGATGCTGTGTGGGACACCATAACGGTGCACGACACCGGACATAAAGTCTATCACTGGTCCGGCTTCGGCCGCTTTAACTGGTTTGGCCTCTATCCATTTGGTGAATTTATCCACCATGACCAGTAGATATTTTTTCTTATGGCTTCCTCCTTTAAGGGGACCGACCATATCAGGTCCCCAGACCGCGAAAGGCTAGGTAATGGGGATTGTTTGAAGAGCAGTAGGCGGCATATGGCTTTGATTGGCGAAAAGCTGGCATCTGACAGAACGTTGGACAAGGTCCTATGCATCTGCTCGGGTCGTCGGCCAAAAGAAACATGTGCGGAAGGCCTTACTTATAAGTGCCCGAGCCGCGGCGTGGTGACCGCCGAGACCAGCATGGATTTTGGCCAGGAGCTGCCATCCCTCCTCTTCGGAGATACATCTTTGAAGGACTCCAGTAGCACTTTTCTTGTAGAGCTCTCCATCATGGACCTTATAGGCTTTTGAGCGCCGAACAATGCAGCGAGCCTCATTCTGGTCCTCGGGGAGCTCTCGCCTATTAAGATAGGCCAAGAAGGGCTCGGTCCATGGGGCAATTACTGCCATTATTAGATGGGCCAATGGTGTGATTTCGGTGGCTGAGCCCCCGACGATATCGGTATTGTGTTCGGAATCCAGGGGTATAATCAGATCCGGACTAGTATTGCCGCTCTCATCCTGCCACACCACGGACGGCTTAAAAAGCCTTTCTAAGAAGATGTTAGGCGGGACGGGGTCACGCTTGGCGCCCATGCGAGCAAGGACATCCGCCGCTTGACTACTTTCTCGAGCCACATGATGAAACTCGATTCCCTCGAACCGAGCTGATATTTTGAGTATGGCGTTACGATAGGCTGCCATTTTTGGATCTTTGGCATAAAAGTCTCCGTTTATTTGGGATATTGTGAGATTTGAATCTCCGCGCACCTCCAGGCGTTGTATGCCCATGGAGGCAGCCATCCGAAGACCGTGCAATAAGGCCTCGTATTCGGCTGCATTGTTGGAGTCTGTGTATAATATTTGAAGTACGTACTAGACTGTGTCTCCAGTGGGGGATGTTAAGACAACGCCCGCTCCTAAGCCGGCCAACATTTTAGAGCCATCGAAGTGCATGACCCAGTTGGAGTATGTACCGTACTCTTTAGGGAGTTCGGCCTCCGTCCATTCGGCGACGAAGTCGGCCAATACCTGGGATTTAATGGCTCGGCGTGGCTTGTATGTTATGTCGAATGGCAGGAGCTCAATGGCCCACTTGGCAATCCGGCCCGTAGCATCGCGGTTGTTGATTATGTCATTGAGTACTTCGGAAGCCACCGTGATCGAGCACTCTTGGAAGTAGTGTCATAGCTTCCAGGATGCCATGAAGACCGCGTATGCTATCTTTTGGTAATGAGGGTACCGACATTTGCATGGTGTGAGGACAGTGGATATGTAGTATGCCGGTTTCTGAAGTGGGAATTTGTGTTCGTCCTCCTCTCGCTCGACGACGAGCACCGCACTCACCACCTGGTGAGTTGCCGAGATGTATAATAACATGGGTTCGCCGACGTTCGGCGCGGCCAGGATTGGGTTGCTCGCTAAAAGAGCCTTTATTTCTTCCGGTCCGGCCGTTGCCACATCCGTCCACTCGAAGTGGTCGGTGCGTCGGAGAAGGCGATAAAGTGGCAATGCTTTTTCTCCTAATCTGGAGATAAAGCGGCTTAAAGCTGCCACGCATCCGACTAGTTTTTGGACCTGTTTAAGGTCTCTTGGTATAGCCAATTGTGACAAAGCTCGGATTTTGGCTGGATTTCCCTCAATTCCTCTATTGGAAACGATGAAGCCCAACAGTTTTCCAGTGGGACGCCGAAAACACACTTGTCCGGATTGAGCTTGATGTCATATGTGAGACGTAGGTCGTCTATTAGTGACTCAACATGCTTAGTCTTGTTGACTACGTCGTCCACATATGCTTCAACTGTCTTGCCGATTTGTTTCTCCAGGCATGTTTGAATCATGCGTTGGTAGGTGGCACCGGCGTTTTTGATCCCGAAGGGCATAGTGTTGAAGCAGAAAGGCCCATATGGGGTAATGAATGCTGTTGCGGCTTGATCAGACTCGTTCATTTTGATTTGATGGAATCCAGAGTATGCATCAAGGAAACACAGTGAGTCGTGTCCTGCAGCAGCATCGATAATCTGATCGATGCGGGGGAGGGGGAAGGGATCCTTAGGGCAGGCCTTGTTGAGGTCTTTGAAATCGACACACAGGCGCCAGGATTTATCCTTCTTTAGCACCATCACCAGGTTTGCTAGCCAGTCTGGGTGTTTTATTTCTCAGATGAATCCGGCCTCGATTAACTTGGCTACCTCCTCCCCCATAGCTTGTCGTTTGGGTTCAGAAAAGCGCCGCAGTGTTTGCTTGACCGGCTTATATCCCTTCAATATATTGAGGCTGTGTTCGGCTAACCTGCGTGGGATTCCTGGCACATCAGAAGGGTGCCAGGCGAATATGTCCCAGTTCTCGCGCAGGAACTCTCGTAGTGCGGCGTCAACCGTTGGGTCCAGCTGTGCCCTGATGGAAGCTGTTTTCTTGGGGTCCGTAGGGTGGACTTGAAATTTGACTATTTCGTCTGCTGGTTTAAAGGAGGTGGATTTGGGTCGCTTATCCAGGATTACGTCGTCCCTATCCACCGTGGAGTGTAGTGCGGTTAACTCTTCGGCCGCGAGGGCCTCGGACAGTGCCTCGAGGGCCAGGGATGCGGTTTTGTTTTCGGCGTGGAGTGCTATGTCCGGATCACTGCTGAGAGTGATAATACCATTGGGCCCGGGAATCTTGAGCTTCATATACCCGTAATGCGTTATCGCCTGAAAGTGCATGAATGCGTCTCGCCCCAACAGGGCGTGATATCCACTATTGAAAGGGGCCACTTGGAAGGTTATCTCTTCGGACCGATAGTTCTACAGCGTGCCGAATACCACGTCGAGTGTGATTTTCCCCGCGCATCGCGCCTCCCGTCTGGGAATGATTCCTTGGAAGGTCGTGCTACTTTGCTTGATGCGGCTCCTGTCTATTTCCATTTTATTGAGTGTGTCCTCATAGATGAGGTTTAGTCCATTGCCGCCGTCCATGAGCACTTTCGTGAGCCAAAAGCCGTCCACAATTGGATTGAGGACCAAGGAGGCTGGTGCCCGGACTGTCCTGAATTTTGGTTCGTCACTGGCATTGAAAGTTATGGCCATGTCGTTCCAGGGGTTTTGCTGTGACTTGGCAGACTTCGGCGAGGTCGCGGAGCGCCCTCTTGCGCCGATTGTTTGAAGTGAAAGTCTCAAAGACCGTCAATACTCTAAATTCGTCGTTTTCCGGGGGGTGTTGCTCTGAGGTGTTTTTGGTGAGGATATCCTCGCCGCTCTTGGCCACTTGCCGGAGTATCCAACATGCTCTAAGGCTGTGGGTTGGCATTGTATCCGGTGTTGTATGTATTTTGCATGGCCTATCGAGCCATCCCTCCAGAACAGTTCCGCGTCCCGTAATGAGCTTAGTTTTATTCACTATGGGGTCGGGTGCGCCGCGAGGGTGCATCCTTTTTGTCCGCCAGAGGGGTTGAGTGAAGACTGGTGGTTCCCAGCAAGCTGTCTGAGTTTTCCAGGCGCTTTCCATTGCGCAGTACTTATGTACTATGGTCGCCAAGTCAGCGAAGTGTAATACGCGACGGTGGTTGATGGCGTTGAGGATTCCTTCGTCCGTGCAATTATTGCAGAATACTGAAATTGCGTCCTCGTCGCGGCAATCTTTAATCTTGTCTTTGACAAGGAGGAATCTGGCCCAAAAGTGATGGACCGTTTAAATGAGACTACTGTCGTACGTACATGAGATCGCATATATCCGGAGGGCCGGAATTGCTTGGCGAATATTGCTTCTGGTGGGTGGGTGGCTTTAAATCCGAAACCTGACCCGATGTAGAATCCGGAGTTTGAAAAACTTCTGAGTTTATTAGTCCAGGCTCCGGGATGTCAGATGATTTCCCAGGCTTGGCGCCTGGTTCGAAGTTCGGAGTGTCATCCCGCAAACGGGTGTCCGACTCTTGGAGCTCAGAAATCCGGACATGGCTTGTCTTCAACGTAGGGGAGGAGTTGTTGTTTTGTTCCTCTACGACCGCTATCTAATGGGTGATCGGCGGAGATTTGATTTCTCTCTGATCGGGTTTAAGACCAATCTGATCATAGTCTGTAGCGACTCCATGGCGGTGATGTGATCCAAAAGTTCGTTTAAAGATGACAACTCCGCAGGATCCATCCATTTGGAGTATCCGGAGTCCACACGGAGACGATTTTCGATGACCTGAGAAGTCATCGTTGGCTTAACGGCCGAACGGGCGGCCATGGTAAAGCTGCCCAGCCGGAGGCTTTGGCCTGAGGCCAGGGCTCCTCCGGAGGTGATACCGTCCTTGATGACAAGGCGAGCCATCGACCCTATCGTCAACGTCACAGTGGAACTCTCAATGAAAGCACCAATGTCGGTGTCGAAACCGGCGGATCTCGGGTAGGGGGCCCCAAACTGTGCGTCTAAGGTCGATGGTAACAGGAGACGGGGGACACGATGTTTGCCCAGGTTCAGGCCCTCTTGATGAAGGTAATACCCTACTTCCTACTTGATTGATCTTGGTGAATATGAGAATTACAAGAGTTGATCTACCACGAGATCGTAATGGCTAAACCCTAGACGTCTAGCCTGTATGATTATGATTGCCTCTACGGACTAAACCCTCCGGTTTATATAGACACCGGAGGGGCCTAGGGTTGTACAAAGTCGGTTTACAGAGGAAGGAATCTACATATCCGAATGCGAAGCTTGCCATCCACGCAAAGGAGAGTCCCATCCGGACACGGGAAGAAATCTTCTGTCTTGCATCTTCATAGCCCATCAGTTCGGCCAATGTCATATAGGCCGGATGCCCGAGGACCCCTTAATCCAGGACTCCCTCAGTGACCCATTGATCTATAAAAGGAGTCCCATGGCAACCGTAGAAAGGGTTAGAAGGTTGGATAACTCACACCCCCATACGCGCGTAGTCACTGCTGGCCCAAGGCAACTCCTGCCGGGCAAGTGTACTACGCTCCACCACCACCTTTTCAACCATCAATCCACCAAGGCAGGAGTAGGGTTTTATGCCTCATGGCGGCCCGAACCTGGGTAAAATTGCTTGTGTGCTCCCTGCTGCGCTGCCCCACGCTCGTCTGCTCTTTGTGCAACGCGTCGCCCCCCTGCCGAACCTGCAAGGGGCCTCCTCGTCCCATAGGTAGCCGTGGTTTCCCGCGATATCTACCTCTCTATATATAGGGGGAAGGGAGGAGGAGGAGGCACCTTAGATCCAATCTAGGAGTGGCGGCCAAGGCAGATGGGATCTCCCCTAGGGTGACTTGCCCCCCAAGCTGGGAGGTGGGAAGTCCTAGGGGGTTCCCCCAACCCTCCTGGTTACGTGAGAGGGGGTGAGGGGGCGCTCAGCCCCTTAGTGGGCTGGTTTGCCCCCTCCCCTTGGCCCATGGGGCTCCCAACACTTGCCGGGCCCCCCTGAAACCCCTTTCGGTGACGCTGGTCATCACCCGGTACCCCCGGAACAATTCCGGACTCCAATACCCTTCTTCCAATATATCGATCTTCACCTCCGGACTATTCCGGAGTTCCTCGTCACATCTAGGATCTCATCCGGGACTCCGAAAAACCTCCGGTAACCACCATAATGACTCAACTATACTTATATCGTCACCAAACGTTAAGTGTGTAGACCATGTGGGTTCGAGAACTATGCAGACATGACCGAGAGACCTCTACAGTCAATAACCAATAGCGGGACCTGGATGCCCATATTGGTTCCTACATATTCTACGAAGATCTTATCGGTTGAACCTCAATGTCAAGGATTCAGCTAATACCGTATGTAGTTCCCTTTGTCTATCGGTATGTTACTTGCCCGAGATTCGATCGTCGGTATCTCCATACCTAGTTCAATCTCGTTACCGGCAAGTCTCTTTACTCGTTCCGTAATACAAGATCCCGTGACTAACTCATTGGTCACACTGCTTGCAAGCTCATTGTGATGCTGTATTACTGAGTGGGCCCTGAGATACCTCTCCGTCATACGGAGTGACCAATCCCAGTCTTGATCCATGCCAACTCAACAGACACCCTCGAAGATACCTGTAGAGCACCTTTATAGTCACCCAATTATGTTGCGACTTTTGGTACACACAAGGTACTCCTCCGGTGTCAGCGAGTTGCATGATCTCATGGTCATAGGAACATATACTTGACATTCAGAAAATGATAGCAATAAACTTGACATGATCATATGCTATGTTCATAGTTTGGGTCTTGTCCATCACATCATTCTCCTAATGATGTGATCCCATTACCAAATGACAACTCATGTCCATGACTAGGAAACCATAGCCATCTTTGGTCAACGAGCTTGTCCGGTAGAGGCTCACTAGGGACACGTTGTTGTCTATGTATCCACACATGTATTTGAGTTTCCGATCAATACAATTCTAGCATGGATAGTAAACAATTATCATGAACAAGGAAATATGATAATAACCAATTTATTATTGCCTCTAGGGCATATTTCCAACATTTTCACCCTCGTGCAGAGTTCTGTCAGGACTTTGAGCAGGAGACTGAGCGGATCGAACGAGGCCTGGAACCCACAAAGTCGCTCATCAAAGATGAAGCCGCAATGAACGTGATGCGACTTGAAGCTCGTCTTGACAGCATCTTGGGGTACATTGCCCGACTGAAGGTTGCATTGTCTAAGATAGACCAAGAGTTGTGGCCAGAAGATAGACTTCAGAATGACCTTGAGTCATTGATGGTTCGTCTCAATGTAATCCCTAGTCGAGTGCAGGCGTGGAAGAAATCAGCTGCTCATTGTGGAGCCGACGTGGCTCTTTCACTCGTCGGAGTCCATTGCAGGGATGCGAAGCATGAAAAACTAAAGCTCTCCAGGTGGCAAACACGAAGAAACTCCGGTTCCAATCTTTCATGGAGATCTTCATAGAAGCAGCAACTCGCATAGCTGATGGCATCGACTTGGACACCTTCGTTGAGCCAGCGAGTCCTCCTCCCGGCGAGTGAAAAAACTTTAAGGATCCGTATTTATTTGCCTCGGAATGTCAAATGGTCATGTAACCATTATAGTCCTTCGGGCCTGACGCTCGAGTACTTTTGTTTGCGGTTCTGAGACTTGCTGGATTTATCTGAACTTGATGGTTTTATCTAAATATTGCTTTCTTGCTTCCATAATGTTTTGTGTGCTCAGATTTTTTGACTTAGGCGAAGCTAGTTCGCGGCTAAGCCCCCAAGTGGGAGGATTTCTCTCCACTCGGAGTAGTTTTGAAACAGGCGAATACGGGATCGCGGCTAAGCCCCCGGGTGGGAGGATTGCTCTCCACTCGGAGTAGTTTTGAAACTTAGGTGAATACAGGATCGCGGCTAAGCCCCCAAGTGGGAGCATTGCTCCCCACTCAGAGTAGTTTTTAACTTAGGCGAATACGGGATCGCAGCTAAGCCCCCGAGTGGGAGGATTGCTCACCACTCAGAGTAGTTTTGAAACTTAGGCGAATACGGGATCACAGCTAAGCCCCCGATTGGGAGGATTGCTCTCCACTCGGAGTAGTTTTGAAACTTAGGCGAATACAAGATCGTAGCTAAGCCCCCGAGTGGGAGGATTGCTCTCCACTCGGAGTAGTTTTGTAACTTAGGCGAATACAGGATCGCGGCTAAGCCCCCGAGTGGGAGGATTGCTCTCCACTCGGAGTAGTTTTGAAACTTAGGCAAATACGGGATCGCAGCTAAGCCCCTGAGTGGGAGGATTTCTCTCCACTCAAAGTTGTTTTGTAACTTAGGCGAATACAGGATCGCGGCTAAGCCCCCGAGTGGGAGGATTGCTCTCCACTCAGAGTAGTTTTGAAACTTAGGCGAAACAGGTTCGCGGCTAAGCCCCCCGAGTGGGAGGATTGCTCTCCACTCGAAGTAGTTTTGAAACTTAGGCGAAATAGATTCGCGGCTCAGCCACCCACTAGGGGATTTGAACAGATATTTATGCGAAAACAAACATTAAGAGACTGGGAAAATCATGTCTTGATAAGTAATCTGAAAGTATTCTTATTACATCTCGATGATCCGAGTGTTAAGTATAAAATCGGCGGAGCAGATCTGCGTTCCAGGCCCGTCGCTCGTCAATCTTCTTTGCGAAGTCATAGAGGTGGTAAGCTCCGTTGTTCAGCGCCTTGGTGACGAGGAAGGGGCCTTCCCACACAGGAGCAAGCTTGTGAGGCCGCTGTTGATCCACTCGGAGCACAAGGTCTCCTTCTTGAAATGCTCGGTCTTTGATGTTCCTAGCGTGGAACCGACGAAGATCTTGCTGATAAACAGTCGACCGAATCAAAGCCATTTCTCGCTTTTCTTCCAGAAGGTCTACTGCATCTTGACGCGCTTGCTCTGCCTCAGCCTCCGAATAAAGTTCCACTCGAGGCGCATTGTGATACAAATCACTCGGTAACACGGCTTCAGCCCCATAAACCATTAAGAAGGCAGTTCGGTTGGTGGATCGGTTGGGAGTTGTCCTCAGTCCCCACAAGACAGATGGTAGCTCAGTCACCCAAGCCCCAGCTGCTTGCTCAAGGTCGCGCATGAGCCGAGGTTTCAACCCTTGGAGGATCAGGCCATTTGCTCTCTCTGCTTGCCCGTTGGACTGCGGGTGCGCAACAAATGCGTAATCCACCCGAGTGCCCTAAGAAGTGCAGAACTCCCTGAATTCTACTGATTCAAAATTTGAGCCATTGTCTGTGATGATGCTGTGTGGAACTCCATATCGGAATATCAACTCTTTTATGAAACTAATGGATGTGCTTGAGTCTAAGTTCTTGATAGGCTTTGCTTCAATCCATTTGGTGAACTTGTCGAGTGCTACAAGCAGATGAGTGAAGCCACTCCTGCCAGTCCTGAGAGGGCCAACCATATCCAATCCCCAGACGGCGAACAGCCAGACGAGTGGAATGGTTTTCAAGGCAGACACGGGCTTGTGGGACTTGTTTGCGTAGAATTGACAACCCTCGCACTTCATGACGATTTCCTTTGCTGCTTCGTTTGCTCGCGGCCAGTAGAATCCTGCTCGGTATGCATTGGCCACAATCGTCCGAGAGGACGCATGGTGACCATAGGTCCCTGAGTGAATTTCATTCAAGATTAGTCGACCCTCTTCTAGAGAGATACATCGCTGAGCCATGCTAGTAACACTCTCTCGGTAGAGTTGTCCACCTATGACTGTGAAGCCCTTGGACCTGCGGATGATCTGACGTGCTTCAACTTCATCCTCTGGAAGCTTCTGCATGAGCAGATATGCAATATATGGCACTGCAGTCGGAGGTGATTACCAAAATCTCCATAATTAGGTCAACAACTGCCGGCACCTCGACTTCACTCGGATTGGTAGAACTTATTGGTTGGGGAGGTTCCTTAGTAAAGGGATCTTCTTGTGCTGACGGGGTATGGAGATGCTCCAAGAACACATTACTAGGGATAGGCTTCCGAGTGGAACCTATTTTTGCCAGGTCATCAGCTGCTTGATTCTTGATTCGGGGTATGTGGTGGACCTCCAATCCTTCAAACTTCTTTTCCAGCTTCCTTACTGCATTGCAGTATCCGGTCATGGCAGGGTTCCTGACATCCCACTCCTGCATCACTTGATTAACTACCAAATCTGAGTCGCCGTAGACCATCAGGCGACGAACGCCGAGTGAGATGGCCATACGCAACCCATAAAGAAGTGTTTCGTACTCATCTTCATTGTTGGAGGAATCAAAGTTAATCTAGAGGACATAACTGAGTTTGTCACCACTTGGGGACACCAGGACCACTCCGGCACCAGAACCATTTAATATCTTAGATCCATGAAAGAACATGGTCCAGTGTTTCGAGTGAACTTGAGTCGGCTGTTGTTGCACAATCCACTCGGCCAAGAAATCTACGATTGCTTGAGACTTGATCGCCTTCTTTGCTTGAAACTTGATGTCTAGAGGAAGAAGTTCAATTGCCCACTTAGCCACTCGACCGGTTGCATCTCGATTGTTCAAGATTTCAGACAATGGAGTGTCGCTGACGACTAAAACCGAGTGGTCTTGGAAGTAATGTGAAACTTTCTTCGTAGTCAAATACATTCCATAGACAAGCTTCTAGTAATGTGGATACCTTTGCTTGGACGGAGTCAAGACTTTAGAAATGTAATACACTGGGTGTTGAACTTTATAGGCCTTGCCTTCTTCTTCTCGCTCTACTGTGAGAACTGTGCTGACAACCTGACCAGTGGCCGCAATATATAACAGCAGAGGCTCTTTGTTGACCGAAGCAGCAAGCACCGTCTGGGTGCAAAGCAAGGATTTGAGCTCTACAAACGCTGCTTCAGCTTCAGAAGTCCACTCGAATGTATCAGATTTTTTCATCAATCGGTAAAGAGGCAATGCCTTTTCACCGATACGAGAAATCAATCGACTTAATGCAGCAAGACGACTCGTAAGCTTCTGAACGTCATGCACCGATCTTTTCGGCATTTGCATCTATCCCTCGTTCGGAAACGAGAAAAACCGAGTAACTTTCCTCCAGGAACTCCAAATGTGCACTTGGACGGATTCAGCTTGATGTCATATCTTCTCAGATTGGCAAAGGTTTCAGTGAGGTCAGACAGTAGGTCGGAACTCTTGCGTGACTTGACCACGATATCGTCCATATATGCCTCCACATTCTGACTGATCCGAGTGAGCAGGCACTTCTGGATCATGCGCATGAATGTGGTGCCAGCATTCTTGAGACCGAAAGGCATGGTGACATAGCAAAAACACCTGAACAGGGTGATGAAGGCCATTTTTATTTCATCGGGACCATACAGTCGGATCTGATGGTACCCGAAATATGCATATAGAAAAGACAGATGCTCACACCCCGCAGTCGAGTCGACTATCTGATCGATGCGGGGGGAGGGAAATGATCTTTTGGGCAGGCCCGATTGATATGCTTGAAATCAATACACATACGAAGTGATTTATCCTTCTTCGGGACCATGACGATGTTGCCGAGCCACTCGGAGTGGTATATCTCACGGATGAACTCAGCTGTCAGGAGCCGATCCACCTCCTCGCCAATCGCCTTCCTCTTTTCCGCGGCGGGCCAACGGCGATGCTCTTTGACAGGTTTTGCCTTTGAGTCGACACGCAAACGGTGCTCGGCCAGCCCCCTGGGTACACCTGGCATGTCTGATGGTTTCCATGCAAAGATGCCCCAGTTCTCACGGAGGAACTGGATGAGCGCGACTTCCTATTTGCTGTCGAGTGTCGTTGAGATGTGGGTCGGAGCAGCAGTGCGGTCTTTCGGGTGAATGTGGACTGGCTTCGTCTCACCGGCCGACTGAAATGCGGATTCTGAAGCATGCTTCTTGGCTCGCAGCAAATCACTCGGATCGGCATTTTTCTTGTATTCCTCCATTTCCACCACCACCATTTGCTCATCAGCAATCTTGGAACCCTTCTGGAGGCACTCCTCTGCTCTATGCCTATTCCCAGTGATGGTAATCACACCTTCCCGGGCATCTTCAACTTAAGATATATGTAACATGGACGGGCCATGAAACGAGCATACGCGATCCTGCCTAGAATAGCATGATAGGCACTGTGGAAATCTACTACCTCAAACGTCAACTTCTCCTTGCGGAAATTCTTGGAATCACCAAAAACCACGTCAAGAGCAATCTGTCCGAGTGACTTTGCTTTCTTCCCTGGGATGACTCCATGGAACTGCATGTTGCTCTCACTGAGTTGGGACATCAGAATGCCCATCCCCTGGAGGGTCTCAGCATACAGAATGTTCAGACCACTGCCACCATCCATGAGAACTTTAGTCAGTCGGGTGCCCCCAACGACTGGGTCGACTACCAACGCTTGCCACCCGGGGGGTAGCAACGTGCGCGGGGTGATCTGATTGGTCAAATGTAATAGGAGTTTTCGACCACTTCAGGTACGTCGTAGTTGCCGGAGCAACCATGTTCACTTCTCTGTTTATGACTTTCAGTCGACTTTTGCTCTCAACATCAGCAAAAATCACCAAGGTAGCATTGACCTTCGGGTAACCGTCATCCTTTTCCTCATCATCATCCTTATCAGAGTCCTTCTCACTAAGCTGACCCTCTCGGAACTGCTGAATCAGGAGTCTGCACTGTCGAGTGGTATGCTTGGGCAGAATCAAGTTACCCTCTTCATCCTTCTTCGTGTGAATGTGACACAGCAAATCCAGGACATCCTGGCCGGACTGATCCTTCAACTTTTCGGGCACCCACGACCCCTTGGGTTTTCCTTTAAACTTTCCTTGTGTGTTCACTACTGCTGCTTTAGCCTGTCCAGTGGCTTCGGCCATACATTTCCGTTTGCGACTGTGGTTTCCACCTTCGGTGTCCCGGTCGACTAGCTTCGCCTTGCCATTGCAGAGTCGGTCTTCCTCTTCGCCATTCGCATACCGAGTGAATATCTCCATCATCCGATTCAGAGTAATATCCCGGGAGCGACCGGATTTCAGTGTGAGCTCTCTGTACCGTACGCCTTCCTTGAAAGCGCAGACGGCCTGGTGCTCTGAAACATTCTCCACCAGATGATGAAGTGTAGTCCACCGCTGGATGTAATCCCTCAAAGTTTCATTCGGTTTTTGGACACAATGCTGCAACTCAGACAGCCCAGCAGGACGCTTGCATGTGCCTTCAAATGTCTTGATGAACACTCCGGCCAAATCTTCCCAACAAAAAATGCTTCCAGGAGCTAACTGATTCAACCAAGCTCTAGCCGAACCTTCAAGCATCAAGGGGACGTGCTTCATGGCTACATCATCGTTGCCTCCACCAATCTGCACCGCCACTCGGTAATCTTCCAACCATGTGTCTGGCTTCGACTCGCCAGTAAACTTGCTCACTCCCGTAGCCAATCTGAAGTTGGGCAGGATCTCAGCTGCTTGGATGGCTCAGCTGAAACATTCGGGCCCAGAGACGAACGCCCTGTTTCCATTCGGACGATCTTTGTCCAGACCTTCTCTGTTAGCTCTGCCTTTGTCAACCAGACCCTGCACGTGGACTGACCTAGCATCTAACCCAGGCTTTCTTGGGTCAACTAGAACACTCCGCTCATCACCGTATGGGCGCCTATCATCATACCACCGGGGCGCGTACGAACCGCCCCTCAGAGGGGGCGTAGGCACTCGACGGTGGTCATCACGGTGGTATAGAGGATCAAATTGCCCGTGGCCTTGACCAAGGTACTGGTCCTGGCAATAACCACGATCTTCACGCCGCGGAGGCGATCTTGGGCTGTGTGCCGACTGAACTATGTCCGACTGAACTATCGTGGGAACGATTCTGAGAATAACAAGGGGTAGGGTAAAGGAGCATGATCTATCGAGATGCATATGGGTGACACGATGGTTTTAGCGAGTTCAGGCCTCTCGCGGTGGAGATATAGCCCTACGTCTCGTGCTCCAGAGAGGCTTTGTTTTATCTGAATATGTATCCGGAGATTACAATGAGAGAGAGAGAGGAGAACGGATCCCCATGTCTGAGCTTAGTCCTGAGACTAGTGGTGAGGGAGGGAGAGAAGAATGAGAACCTGTCGAGCTATGCAGTGGGGGTGGATTATATAGAGTGCGCCACCCCCTCATCTCTTGTGTTACAAATTAGAGCATCAATGCCATAATATCAGCCCACTGTGAAACCTCCACTATATATGCGGATGACATTTCAACTGCCTTGCCGACTGTTGGTCTTCGCACGCCCGAGTGAGTCATACAGCCGAGCGGTTGCCTACCGTTCGAGTGGATGGTACGTCGATCGTCCGAGTGGATAGTATGTATGAATGAGATTTATCTGGACCCACCTGCTGTGTGGACCCCATGCTTTACGATATTTTGAACCTTCGTGGGCCTACCTGTTATGTGTATCCCCAACATTAGCCCCCAAATCGGTTGAGATTTTGCAAAACGTGTTTGTGAAATACACAATTTGGCCCGAGTGATTACGGAAATACTCGGCACCTGTCATCGTGCTTTCAGACAACCAAGGTTTGAACAAAATCTCAATGGATTCTGGTAAGTGCCCGTGAGGAGTAACTTGGTGACATTCGTTCATCTCTCGGAAGAGGTTAACTCGTGATCTGAGTATGGGTGTGTCATTAAATCTGCGCAACAAGATTGACGCATGGACTGCTCTCTCGGAGAGATGCCATTCTTATCCCGGAGGAATGTCAATACGAGTCGGTTCTAGATCCAAACTTGTGAGTTTCATGCTTTGAGTCCTAGAAGAAGGCTCAAAACAGGTCCACGGAGGAGCGTTAAACTCACCTTATAGGATTTTTTGGTAGTCAACGGGAGTCTTAGAACTTGTTTGTTTGTTGTTCATCACTCGGACCGGTCAGGCCATACCGAGTGGAGATTACTCAAGTGGGGGCACGATGAGTGCACCCACTGGGTGTAGTCCCCGAGACCGGCGTCGACTGCGGGCAATCGGCGGGGGTCTGAGAGAACTAAAAATCTTCTTAGCTTGTACTAATTGAACTTGCTCCTCTCCGACTCGGAGGTCGAGTAGTACTTGAGGATCTGGTATTGTTCAAGCTTGTTCTTCCTCGACTCGATAGTCGGTTGGAGTCTATAGGGTTTGTTGTACTTGAATGTTGGTGCTAGACTTGACCGAGCAAAATGTTTCTTTCTGAGTTCTCTTTCAGTGGGGGCACGCTGAGTGCACCCATTGGGTGTAGTCCCCGAGCCTCTATCGGACTAGATGAGTCTGGCACAGGGTTTAAGTCTCCTGGTAAACCTCCATGCAGTCGGCATGGTAAATAAGCTCAGCATGGAGCTGAATCATTCGGACTGATCTTCGTGCACTTGGCACGGTAAATAACTTCAGCCTGGAACTGGGTCAAGTAGGTGAATCTTCGTGCACTCGACACGATGAATGAATTCGGCCTCGAAACTGCCGACTGTAGAAAAAAGCTAGACACTCCAGGGAGTAATCATTCCAGTAATACTTCTTATATTGACCGTTAGTTTTTTCTCTTGCCAACCAGACGATCGGGTTGGGACCAGTTTGGAGACGAAGAGTGAGCGTTAGGTATTGAGCATATTTTTTTAAAAAAAAGTAGAAAGCTGAGTGAGGAACATGCCGACTGATGGTGCTCCCATAGCTTTTGGTGCTAGAAGGAGGGCCAAGTGTATCCGTAGAGGAGTGTCGTTTTCACTCTTTTGCATGAAAGGGCTATTTGTCTGAGTGGACATGCTTCCTGAATGATCAGGGTATGTTGACTGCAAGGAAGAACTTGGTGGCACTCGTATGTCTCCCAGAGGAGATAAACTAGTGGTCTCATGTGGACGTGCCATGAAACCCGAGTGGCAAGGCTAGCGCGTGGACTGACTCTCTAGAGAGAGGCCACTCATTATCCCGAGGGAACACCAGCACATGCCATCTCCGAGTCGAAGTTTGTGAAACTGACGCCTTGGAGCCTAGAAGAAGGGCCAAGTATATCCGTAGAGGAGCATCATTTTCACCCTTTTGCAGCCCTGAAGATGACTTCAGGTAATGATTTGGGTGATCATCCCAGTGGATAGTTGATCAAATGGGCGTAACCCTTGAGGGTGGCATAGCCCTCGGCTATGGGAAGCCCCCGAGTGATGCTCGAAAGAGGTAAACTCGCTACAGAGTGCGATATCAGGTTTGATCATATGAGTAATGTAGTCGTGCCTGTGTTGGGGGTGTAGACATGTCCAACTGATGGTGACCGCGGGGCGGCCGAGGGGCGAGGATGTGTACAACCGAGTGGCGACGCGCGTGGCGGCCGAGGGGCGAGGATGTGTACAACCGAGTGGCGACGTGCGTGGCGGCTGAGTGGTGAAGACGTGCACAACCGAGTGGCGACGCGCGAGGCGGCCGAGTGGTGACGGCGTGCACATCCGAGTGGCGACGCTCGGGGTGGCCGAGTGGTGAAGACGTGTGCAACCGAGTGGCGACGCGCAGGGCGGACGAGTGATGACATGCGAGGTGGCCGAGTGAAGGACTATGTGTCCAGCCAAGTGGTGATGCGCAGGGTGGCCGAGTGACGACGCGCGGGGTGGCCGAGTGATGACGCGCGGGGCGACCGAGTGGTGAAGACGTGCACAACCGAGTGGCGACGCGCTGGGCGGCCGAGTGATGAAGACGTGCACAACCGAGTGGCGGCGCACGGGGCGGCCGAGTGATGATGCGCGGGGCAACTAAGTGGCGACCCGTGATACGTCCATTTTGCATCATGCTTTTATATCGATATTTATTGCATTATGGGCTGCTATTACACATTATGTCACAATACTTATGCCTATTCTCTCTTATTTTACAAGGTTTACATAAGGAGGGAGAATGCCGGCAGCTGGAATTCTGGGCTGGAAAAGGAGCAAATGTTAGAGACCTATTCTACACAACTCCAAAAGTCCTGAAACTCCACGAAAGTCATTTTTGGAAATAATAAAAAATACTGAGCGGAAGAAATACTAGATGGGGCCCACACCCTGGCCACGAGGCTGGGGGACACGCCCTACCCCCCGGGCGTGCCCCCTGCCTCGTGGGCCCCCTGTTGGCTCTCCGATGCCCATCTTCTGCTATATGAAGTCTTTCGTCTGAAGAAAAATCATAAGCAAGCTTTTGGGACGAGACTCCGCCGCCACGAGGCGGAACCTTGGCGAAACCAATCTAGGGCTCCGGCGGAGCTGTTCTGCTGGGGACACTTCCCACCGGGAGGGGGAAATCATCGCCATCATCATCACCAATGCTCCTCTCATCGGGAGAGGGCAATCTCCACCAACATCTTCACCAGCACCATCTCCTCTCAAACCCTAGTTCATCTCTTGTATCCAATTCTTGTCTCTAAGTCTAGGATTGGTACCTGTAGGTTGCTAGTAGTGTTGATTACTCCTTGTAGTTGATGCTAGTTGGTTTATTTGGTGGAAGATCATATGTTCAGATCCTTTATGCATATTAATACTCACCTGATTATGAACATGAATATGCTTTGTGAGTAGTTACGTTTGTTCCTGAGGACATGGGAGAAGTCTTCCTATTAGTAGTCATGTGAATTTGGTATTCGTTCGATATTTTGATGAGATGTATGTTGTCTCTCCTCTGGTGGTGTTATGTGAATGTCGACTACATGACACTTCACCATTGTTTGGGCCTAGAGGAAGGCATTGGGAAGTAATAAGTAGATGATGGATTGCTAGAGTGACAGAAGCTTAAACCCTAGTTTATGCGTTGCTTTGTAAGGGGCTGATTTGGATCCATATGTTTCATGCTATGGTTAGGTTTACCTTAATACTTCTTTTGTAGTTGCGGATGCTTGCAATAGGAGTTAATCATAAGTGGGATGCTTGTCCAAGTAAGGACAGCACTCAAGCACCGGTCCACCCACATATCAAATTATCAAAGTACCGAACGCGAATCATATGAACGTGATGAAAACTAGCTTGACGATAATTCCCATGTGTCCTCGGGAGCGCTTTTCTCTATATAAGAGTTTGTCCAGGCTTGTCCTTTGCTACAAAAAGGATTGGGCCACCTTGCTGCACTTTATTTAATTCTGTTACTTGTTGCTCGTTACCAATTATCTTATCACAAAACTATCTGTTACCTATAATTTTAGTGCTTGCAGAGAATACCTTGCTGAAAACCGCTTATCATTTCCTTCTGCTCCTCGTTGGGTTCGACACTCATACTTATCGAAAGGACTACGATAGATCCCCTATACTTGTGGGTCATCAAGACTCTTTTCTGGCACCGTTGCCGGGGAGTGAAGCGCCTTTGGTAGGTGGAATTTGGTAAGGAAAAATTTATACAGTGTGCTGAAATTTACTGTCACTTGTTACTATGGAAAGTAATCCCCTGAGGGGCTTGTTCGGGGTATCTTCACCCCGACCAGTAGAGCAAAGAGTTGCTACTCAACCTACTGAACCTACTGAAGATGAAAATGTCTACTTTGAAATTCCTTCGGGTATGTTGGAAAAACTGCTAGCTAATCCTTTTGCAGGAGATGGAACAATGCATCCTGATGAGCACCTAATATATGTGGATGAAGTTTGTGGATTATTTAAGCTTGCAGGTATACCCGATGATGTTATTAATAAGAAGTTCTTCCCTTTATCTTTGAAGGGAGATGCATTTACATGGTATAGGCTATGTGATGATATGGGATCATGGAACTACAAACGATTGAAATTGGAATTTCATCAGAAGTTTTACCCTATGCATCTTGTTCATCGTGATCGCAATTATATATATAATTTTTGGCCTCGCGAAGTAGAAAGCATCTCAAGCTTGGGGGAGGCTTAAATCAATGTTATATTCATGCCCCAATCATGAGCTCCCAAGAGAAATATTTATTCAAAAAATTTATGCTCGGCTTTCTGATAACAATCACACCATGCTCGATACTTCTTATGCTGGCTCTTTTACGATGAAGACTATTGAATTCAAATGGGATTTATTGGAAAGAATTAAACGCAACTCTGAAGATTAGGATCTCGATGAAGGTAAGGAGTCAGGTATGACACCTAAGTTTGATTGTGTTAAATCTTTTATGGATACCGATGTTTTCCGTAAATTTAGCACTAAATATGGACTTGACTCTGAGATAGTAGCTTCTTTCTGTGAATCTTTTGTTGTGTATGTTGATCTCCCTAAGGAGAAGTGGTTTAAATATCATCCTTCCATAGAAGTAAAAGTAGCTGCACCTATTAAAGTTGAAGAAAAGACTATCACTTATAATGATCCTATTGTTCCTACTGCTTATGTTGAGAAACCACCTTTTCCTGTTAGGATAAAAGATCATGCTAAAGCTTCAACTGTGGTTCGTAAAAGCAATATTAGAACCTATACACCTCCTGAGCAAGTTAAAGTTGAACCTAATATTGCTATTGTTAAAGATCTCTTGTCTGATAATATTGATGGGCATGTTATTCATTTCTGTGATGAAACTGCTAGAATTGCCAAACCTTGTGCTAAATATAAACATAGAACTGTGGTAGGCATGCATGTTATTTCAGTTAAAATAGGAGATCATTGTTATCATGGCTTATGTGATATGGGTGCTAGTGCTAGTGCAATACCTATTGACTTATACAAAGAAATTATGCATGAATTGCATCTACTGAGTTAGAAGATATTGATGTCACAATTAAACTTGCCAATAGAGATACTATTTCACCCATGGGAATTGTTAGAGATGTTGAAGTCTTGTGTGGGAAAACTAAGTATCCTGCTGATTTTCTTGTTCTCGGTTCCCCACAAGATAGCTTTTGCCCCATTATATTTGGTAGACCCTTCTTGAACACTGTTAATGCTAAGATAGACTACAAAAAGGATGTTGTTACTATTGGTTTGGGTGATATGTCTCATGAGTTTAATTTCTCTAAATTTCGTAGACAATACCGTGAAGAGGAATTGCCTAGTAAAGATGAAATTATTGGTCTTGCTTCTATTGCCGTACCTCCTAGTGATCCTTTAGAACAATATTTGCTAGACCATGAGAATGATATGTATATGAATGAAAGAAGGGAAATAGATGAAGTATTCTTTAAACAGGAACCCATCCTGAAACACAATTTGCCTGTTGAAATCCTAGGGGATCCTCCTCCACCCAAGGGTGATCCCGTGTTTGAGCTTAAGCCGTTACCTGACATTCTTAAATATGCTTTTCTTGATGAGAAAAAGATATATCCTGTTATTATTAGTGCTAACCTTTCAGTGCATGAAGAAGAGAGATTATTGAAAACACCTGAAGAAGCACCGCGCTGCTATTGGATATACTCTTGATGATCTTAAGGGCATTAGTCCCACTCTATGTCAACATAAAATAAATTGGGAGAAGGATGCCAAACCAGTTCGTGATCACCAATGACGGCTGAATCCTAAGATGAAAGAAGTGGTAAGAAAGGAAATACTAAAGCTCGTTGAGGCAGGTATAATTTATCCCATTGCAGATAGTCAGTGGGTAAGTCATGTCCATTGTGTCCCTAAGAAGGGAGGCATTACTGTCGTTCCTAATGATAAAGATGAACTCATTCCGCAAAGAATTACTACAGGTTATAGGATGGTAATTGATTTTCGCAAATTAAATAAAGCTACTAAAAAGGATCATTACCCCTTACCTTTTATCGATCAAATGCTAGAAAGATTATCCAAACATACACATTTTTGCTTTCTAGATGGTTATTCTGGTTTCTCTCAAATACCCGTGTCAGCCGATGATCAATCAAAGACCACTCTTACTTGCCCTTTCGGTACTTTTGCTTATAGACGTATGCCTTTTGGTTTATGTAATGCACCTGCTACCTTTCAAAGATGCATGATGGCTATATTCTATGACTTTTGTGAAAAGGTTTGTGATGTTTTCATGGACGATTTCTCCGTTTATGGATCCTCTTTTGATGATTGCTTGAGCAACCTTGATCGAGTTTTGCAGAGATGTGAAGAAACTAATCTTGTCTTGAATTGGGAAAAGTGCCACTTTATGGTTAATGAAGGTATTGTTTTGGGGCATAAAATTTCCGAAAGGGGTATTGAAGTTGATAAAGCTAAGGTTGATGCTATTGAGAAGATGCCATGTCCCAAGGACATCAAAGGTATAAGAAGTTTCCTTGGTCATGCCGGCTTTTATAGGAGGTTCATTAAGGACTTCTCCAAAATTTCTCGGCCTCTGACTAATTTATTGCAAAAAGATATACCATTTGTCTTTGATGATGATTGTGTAGAAGCATTTGAAATACTTAAGAAAGCATTGATCTCTGCACCTATTGTTCAGCCACCTGATTGGAATTTACCCTTTGAAATTATGTGTGATGCCAGTGATTATGTTGTAGGTGCTGTTCTAGGGCAAAGATTTGATAAGAAATTAAATGTTATTCAATATGCTAGTAAAACTCTAGACAATGCTTAGAGAAATTATGGTACTACTGAAAAAGAATTCTTAGCAGTTGTATTTGCTTGTGATAAGTTCAGACCTTATATTGTTGATTCTAAAGTAACTATTCACACGGATCATGCTGCTATTAAATATCTTATGGAAAAGAAAGATGCTAAACCTAGACTTATTAGATGGGTTCTCTTGCTACAAGAATTTGATTTGCATATTATTGATAGAAAGGGAGCTGAGAACCCCGTTGCAGACAACTTGTCTAAGTTGGAAAATGTTCTTGATGACCCACTACCTATTGATGACAGCTTTCCTGATGAACAATTAAATGTCATAAATGCTTCTCGTACTGCTCCATGGTATGCTGATTATGCTAATTACATCATTGCTAAATTCATACCACCTAGTTTCACATACCAACAAAAGAAAAAGTTTTTCTATGATTTAAGACATTACTTCTGGGATGACCCACATCTTTATAAAGAAGGAGTAGATGGTGTTATTAGACGTTGTGTACCTGAGCATGAACAGGAACAGATCCTACGCAAGTGTCACTTCGAGGCTTATGGAGGACACCACGCTGGAGACAGAACTGCACATAAGGTATTACAATCATACTCTCTTCAAGGATGCCCGTAAGTTTGTCCTATCTTGTGATGAATGTCAAAGAGTTGGTACTATTAGTAGACATCAAGAAATGCCTATGAATTATTCACTTGTTATTGAACCATTTGATGTTTGGGGCTTTGATTATATGGAACCTTTTCCTGCCTCCAATGGATACACACATATTTTAGTTGTTGTTGATTACGTTACTAAGTGGGTAGAAGCTATTCCAACTAGTAGTGCTGATCATAACACTTCTATTAAGATGCTTAAAGAAGTTATTTTTCCGAGGTTTGGAGTCCCTAGATATTTAATGACTGATGGTGGTTCACATTTTATTCATGGTGCTTTTCGTAAAATGCTTGCTAAGTATGATGTTAATCATAGAATTGCATCTCCTTATCACCCGCAGTCTAGTGGTCAAGTAGAATTGAGCAATAGAGAGCTCAAATTAATTTTGCAAAAGACTGTTAATATATCTAGAAAGAATTGGTCCAAGAAACTTGATGATGCATTATGGGCCTATAGAACTGCACATAAAAATCCTATGGGTATGTCTCCGTTTAAAATGGTTTATGGAAAAGCATGTTATTTACCTCTCGAACTAGAACATAAGGCTTATTGGGCTATTAAAGAGCTCAATTATGATTTCAGACTTGCCGGTGAGAAGAGGTTATTTGACATTAGCTCACTTGATGAATGGAGAACCCAAGCCTATGAAAATGCCAAACTGTTTAAAGAAAAAGTTAAAAGATGGCATGACAAAAGGATACAAAAGCGTGAGTTTAATGTAGGTGATTATGTATTGCTATACAACTCTCGTTTAAGATTTTTTGGAGGGAAACTTCTCTCTAAATGGGAAGGTCCTTACGTTATTGAGGAGGTCTATCGTTCCGGTGTCATAAAAATCAACAACTTCGAAGGCACAAATCCGAAGGTGGTGAACGGTCAAAGAATTAAACATTATATCTCAGGTAATCCCATAAATGTTGAAACCAATGTTATTGAAACCGTAACCCCGGAGGAATACATAAGGGACACTTTCCGGAACGTTTCAGACTCCGAAAAGGAATAGGTATGTGGTACGGTAAGTAAACCGACTCCAAAACAGTTCTAAAGGCAATTTTTCTCCATTTTGGAATATTTAGAAAATTAGAAAAATAAGAAGAAATCCGAGAAGGACACGAGGCCTCCACGAGGGTGGAGGGCGCGCCCCCTGCCTCGTGGGCACCTCGTGCGCTCTCCGGACTCCGTTTTCTTGCACGATACGTATTTTGGTCGGTAAAAATTCATTATATAATCTCCCGAAGGTTTTGACTCTTGTATCACACAAATATCCTCTATTTTTGTTTCGAGCTGTTGCTACTGTAGATTTGAGCAAGATGTCTTCTCAAGAGTCAGTCGGGGAGAGCCGGGTGTCTCATCCGGCATCGAGATCAAGGACAAACAGCGATGCTGATCACTTTGGGCCAGCAACGAAGGAAGAGATGGAGGCTGATTTGAAGAGGATAGACGCCATGGAGGAGGATCAAGAAGTCACTTCTCGCTTCCGAGCTAGATTCACAATGGGGGAACTATAGAGCTCGGCTATTCCTAACTCAGTTATCCCTTCCAATGTTAGATTTCTTTCTTATGAAAATATGAAGAAGAGCATCACTTGTTCTCCCACAGCCATGCAACACCCTTGGGTGCAAGGAGCTTTGGCTGTTACGGGAAAGCTTCGTAAGGAGATAATGGATCTCAAGCAGCAAATCAATAAGCTCGAAGAAGATAATCGTATCCTGAGGAGTATCATCGCCAAGAATATCCCACCATCACCTCCGAAGAAGGAAACATAATCACATGGGTATGGGCACTCCCCTTGGCAACTGCCAAGCTTGGGGGAGGTGCCCCGGTATTGTATCACCATCACATCTCTATCTTTACCGTTTTCTTAGTATGATCCTTTTAGTAATATCTTGATCTAGTAGAATAAAGTTTTGGTATGATCTAGTTTTGAGTTTTGCTTTATGATCCCTCTTTGTAATCGAGTCCGTGAGCTATATAATAAAGATTAGTGTTGAGTCAAGGGCTTGATTGTCTTGCTATAATCTTGAGTGAATAAAAGAAAAGAGAAAAGAATAAAAAGAAACAAAGAGATCATATTGATCTTATGGAGAGTAATGACTTCACATAGAAAGAGTATGATGATTAAAAATTGTTGAGAGTTGACAAATTTAGTTTTGGTCATCGTTGCAATTAATAGGAAGTAATAAGGAAAGAGAGGTCTCACATATAAATATACTATCTTGGACATCTTTTATGATTGTGAGCACTCATTAAAACATGACATGCTAAAGAGTTGAGGTTGGACAAGGAAGACAACGTAATGGGTTATGTTTTCTTACATCTGAAATAAAGTATATTGTCATGGATCATCCAACATGTTGAGCTTGCCTTTCCCCCTCATGCTAGCCAAATCCTTTGCACCAAGTAGAGATACTACTTGTGCTTCCAAATACCCTTAAACCCAGTTTTGCCATAAGAGTCCACCATACCTACCTATGGATTGAGTAAGATCCTTCAAGTAAGTTGTCATCGCTGCAAGCAATAAAAATTGCTCTCTAAATATGTATGATTGATTAGTGTGGAGGAAATAAGCTTTATACGATCTTGTGATGTGGAAGAAATAAAAGCGACGGACTGCATAATAAAGGTCCATATCACAAGTGGCAATATAAAGTGATGTTCTTTCGCATTAAGATTTTGTGTATCCAACCCTGAAAGCGCATGGCAACCTCTGCTTCCCTCTGCGAAGGGCCTATCTTTTATTATTATCTTCTACCTTATGCAAGAGTCATGGTGATCTTCACCTTTGCCTTTTACATTTTATCCTTTGGCAAGCACAGGATGTTGGAAAGATCATGATATATATATATCTAATTGGATGTAAGTTAGCATGAGTTATTATTGTTGACATTACCCTTGAGGTAAAAGGTTGGGAGGCGAAACTATAAGCCCCTATCTTTCTCTGTGTCTGATTAAAACTCCGTAACCACAAGTATTGTGTGAGTGTTAGCAATTATGAAAGACTAAA
This sequence comes from Triticum aestivum, assembly GCF_018294505.1. Lineage (NCBI taxonomy): Eukaryota > Viridiplantae > Streptophyta > Magnoliopsida > Poales > Poaceae > Triticum > Triticum aestivum. The sequence continues at coordinate 348,688,048 of NC_057811.1, forward strand.
TGATAGTTGAGTATGTGGACTTGCTAGAAAGCTCTGACATAGACTCTTTCTGATGTTATGATAAATTGCAATTGCCTCAATGACTGAGATTATAGTTTGTTAGTTCTCAATAAAGTTTCTGATTCATACTTTGCATTGTGAATAGATTATTACTTGAGCATAAGAAATCATATGACAATATCCATATATGTTGCTGTTATGAGAATAATCATGATGCCCTCATGTCCGTATTTTATTTTATCGACACCTCTACCTCTAAACATGTGGACATATTTATCGTTATCGGCTTCCGCTTGAGGACAAGCGAGGTCTAAGCTTGGGGGAGTTGATACATCCATTTTGCATCATGCTTTTATATCAATATTTATTGCATTATGGGCTGTTATTACACATTATGTCACAATACTTGTGCCTATTCTCTCTTATTTTACAACGCGCGCGGCGGCCGAGTGATGAAGACGTGCACAACCGAGTGGCGACGTGCGGGGCGGCCGAGTGAGACGCGTGGGGCAGCTGAGTGAAAGACTACGTGTCTACCCAAGTGGTGACACATGGGGTGGCCGAGTGACGACGTGTGAGGCAGTCGGGTGGCAAAAATGGTCCTCAAAGGAGTTAGCCATATGCTTTTGAAGCTGATGTAGCGACGAGGTCGGCGCAGTGTGGTTGTGACACAACGCGACCACTGAGTCTGAGTAGGAACGATGATGGCGCGAAGTGTCTGAGTGATTATGTAACTTGTCAAAGTGGCGGATCAAATGCACTTGTTGAAGTGAAGGATCTGACTGGTGATGAAGTACTCGACCACTCAGGAGAGTGTCATTCCGAATGAGCTGCAGCCCACGAGTGCGGCGTAGCCCCCGAGCGTACTATAGGCTTCGACAACGGACATGTCGGAATATGAGAAATATAGTTTTGAATGGATAATTGTAATTCATCGAGTCGGACTCGGGTAAAGACGAGGAGAAGCTGCCGAGTGATGCTCGAACGATGCAAACTCGCAAAGGAGTGAAGTGTGAAGTTTGATTATAAAAGAGATTTATCTGTCTCATTCCAACGAGACGATGAGGTCTATGTCATTGATACGATGAAGAAGGCTCCACGGAGGGGTCGGCCGGATGTATTCGAAGTCAACAGCGACAAGGTCGGTGTTGCGGTGCGCTAAGGTTGGAACGGTGACCGAGTCCGAGTAGCGATGAAGTTGACGTACAGTGTCGTCGAGTGATCGCGTAACTTGTGCATGAAAAAATAGCACAAGCCAACGTAATAATTTATCAAGGTAATTTGATGTGTGCTGAAATAATTTGTGTGAAAAACACCCATAGACACCCGCTGGGAGTGCAAGGGGCTTGCTGGTTAACCAGCAAGGGTCTGAAAGAGCGAAGGATCTGTTGGAACTTGTCGAAGTGAAGGATCCGACTAAACTCATTGGGGTACTGGCTCAAATAAAACAGAAGTGTAGTGTTCCGACTGAGTTGCAGCCCCCGAGGACCGATGCATACTTGAAATGAAGAACACATGGTGTTCGTGAGTGGCGTATGCAATAAAATGAAAGTTGGATTCGGGAGTCAAATAACCAGTAGTAAGCAAGTACATGAAAATAAGCAACGGAGCATAGAGGTACACTCGGCGGCGTGGTCTCCGAGTGAACGTGATGTGTTACGGGATACTCTGGAATGCGGAAATAACAGAATGTAGTGCATGTAGAATGACTTAGCTGTCTGAAGGCGTGCGAGTGGCCGAGTGGTGAAGATGTGTTCGACCGATGGCGATGCGTGGGGCGGCCGATTGATGTAGATGTGTCTCACCGAGTGACGACGCACGGGACGGCCGAGTGGTGAGGATGTGTCCAACCGATGGCGACGCGTGGGGCGGCCGATTGATGTAGATGTGTCTCACCGTGTGGCGATGCGCGGGACGACCGAGTGGTGAGGACTAAAAGATTCTTCGAATGATCGGATGTTGTTGATCGCCGAGCAAAACTTGGTGGCATTCACATGTCTCTCATAAGAGATAGACTTGAGGTCCGAGTGTGGACATGCCATAAAAACCCAAGTGACGACGCCGGCGCGTGGTTTGAATCTCCGGAGTGATGCCACTCTTTATCCTGGGGGAACGCCAGCGCAGGCCATCTCTGAGTCCAAGTTTATCAAACTGACGCCTTGGGGCCTAGACGAAGGGCCAAGTGTATCCGTAGAGGAGCGTCGTTTTTGCCCTTTTGCATGAAAGGGGTATTTATCCGAGTGGACGTGCTTCCCGACTGATCGGGGTATGTTAACCGCGAGGAAAAACTTGGTGGCACTCGTATGTCTCCCGGAGGAGATAGACCTAGTGGTCCGACGTGGACGTGCCATGAAACCTGAGTGGCAAGGCTAGCGCGTGGGCTAATTATCCGGAGAGAGGCCACTCATTATCCCGGGGGAACACCAACACATGCCATCTCCGAGTCCAAGTTTATGAAACTGATGCCTTGGACCTTAGTGGAAGGGCCAAGTGAACCCACGGAGGGGCGTCAAGCTCATCTCATAGCGATCCTGAAGATGACTTCAGTTGGGTGTTTTACATCTCCGAGTGCACGGGTCCCCACGGAGGGTGGTCTGAAGATGACTTCAGTCGGGTGTTTTACGTGTCTGGGTGCACGGGTCCCCATGGAGGGTGGTCAGTCGGACTGACAGACGTCCTTTCGAAAAGGAACTATGGGCAACCGATCGGATCGATTCGCCGCGGAAATTCTGGTGAGGCCTAGCCCAACCGAGTTGCGATGCGCGGGGCGCCTAAGTCGGACATGTTGATGAAGTCGCGGACATCCGAGTGACGACAACGCGCGGACGGTTGAGTGTCAGCGGTCCATCCAAGTGGATGTTGACCGGAGCGAATGTCGTTGGTGTAAATCCCACGACCAAGTGGACGGCCGAGTAAATCCGTCTGAGTGAACACCGTCTAAAAGCTAACCAGAGGGAGGCATCGCCATGTGCGGGGACATGGCCGGACTCGACGCCCGTGCCGCATCGGTCAGTTAACCATCCGAGTAAATTCGCCCGAGCATGTGTGCGAACTGTCCAAGCGGAGCTTTAGTCCCATACAAGTGAACCTAGGTTCGAACAGGAAAGGGATTGTTAAGCTATCGTCGAATAATTTGAGAAATGAATTGTAAAATTATCGGAGAGGATAAGATTGTTCCCCTGAGTTCGTCATCATATTGAAGTGGAGAGTGACGAGCGCCATCAGCCCATGGCCAAGCACCGATGCTGGAGGGAGGAGCGGCAGCGCGAATGGGACGGCGCTAGGTCAGGCTTGTGTAATGTTGGGGGTTCGTCGATGACGTTGCAGATGAGGCTGGAGCCTACAACAAGCCAGACGGCGCAGGTGGCCGTGCGTGGAGGTTCGATGACGGCCTCGTAGACGAAGCCAGAGACAGCGACGAGACGGATGGCGCCGGTGGCTGCATGCTGAAGCCAACCAACCGAGTAACCTACACGTTAATTGTCCAGAGTGCAGAAATCATCTCCGGGCTGGCTGGCCGAGTGAACCAGTTCGTTAGCCGGCTGAGTGAAAACTTCAATCGGCTGAGTGAACCACAACTGGCCTGCAATCCGGTCGCCACGCCATCAGCCGAGTGGAATAAATGGTGAGTCGGTCGATCGATGCACGCCTGCGCCGCGTCGGGCCTGCGCCTCCACCGCGGAGGCCGAGAACACGAGGCAGAGTCGGCAGCCGTGCGTGGGGGCTCAACGACAAGGTTGAAGATGACGATGAAGCGGATGACGCGAACGCCCGTGTGTGACAACGACGAGGCGGACGGTGCCGGTGGCCACGCGTGCAGGCTCAACGACGATGTCGCAGACGAGGTGCAATCGGTTGTGCCGAGGTCGGAGACGATGATGACGTGACGGCGCCGGTGGCCGCGCACGCACTCGGCTGTACCGAGGTTAGAGACGACGACGGGGCGGACGGCGCCAGTGGCCGCGCACGCACTCGGCTGTACCGAGGTTGGAGACGACGACGGGGCGGACGGCCCCGGTGGCCGCGCACGCACTCGGCTGTACCGAGGTTGGCGACGATGACGGGGCGGACGGCGCCGGTGGCCGCGCACGCACTCGGCTGTACCGAGGTTAGAGACGATGACGGGGCGGACGGCGCTAGTGGCCGTGCGTGGAGGCGCAGCCGGTTTCTTGTAAGTGCTTGGATTGATGTCTGTTTCCTTCAGCGGGAATTGATCTGCCGCCGGTGGTTGAAAAATAACCATCTGCATCATGGCTCGATAGATGCCATGCCCCACGGTGGGCGCCAACTGTCGTGGGAATGATTCTGACAATAATAAGGGGTAGGGTAAAGGGGCATGATCTATCGAGATGCATATGGGTGACACGGTGGTTTTAGCGAGTCCGTGCCTCTCGCGGTGGAGATAATAGTCCTACGTCTCGTGCTCCGGAGAGGCTTTGTTTTATCTGAATATGTAGCTGAAGATTACAATGAGAGAGAGGAGAACGGATCCCCATGTCTGAGCTTAGTCCTAAGACTAGTGGTGAGGGAGAGAGAGAAGAATGAGAACCTGTCGAGCTATGCAGTGGGGGTGGCTTATACAGACTGTGCCACCCCCTCACCTCTTATGTTACAAATTAGAGCATCAATGCCATAATATCAGCCCACTATGAAACCTCCACCATGTGGATGACGTTTCAACTGCCTTGCCGACTGTTGTGTTGGAAATATGCCGTAGAGGCAATAATAAAATGGTTATTATTGTATTTCCTTGTTCATGATAATTGTCTATTGTTCATGCTATAATTGTATTAACTGGAAACCGTAATACATGTGTGAATACATAGACCACAACATGTCCCTAGTAAGCCTCTAGTTGACTAGCTCGTTGATCAATAGATGGTTATGGTTTCCTGACCATGGACATTGGATGTCATTGCTAACGGGATCACATCATTAGGAGAATGATGTGATGGACAAGACCCAATCCTAAGCATAGCACAAGATCGTGTAGTTCGTTTGCTAAGAGCTTTTCTAATGTCAAGTATCGTTTCCTTAGACCATGAGATTGTGCAACTCCCGGATACCGTAGGAATGCTTTGGGTGTACCAAACGTCACAACGTAACTGGGTGGCTATAAAGGTGCACTTCAGGTATCTCCGAAAGTGTCTGTTGGGTTGGCACGAATCAAGACTGGGATTTGTCACTCCGTATGACGGAGAGGTATCTCTGGGCCCACTCGGTAATGCATCATCATAATGAGCTCAATGTGACTAATGAGTTAGCCACGGGATCATGCGTTACGGAACGAGTAAGGAGACTTACCGGTAACGAGATTGAACGAGGTATGGGGATACCGACGATTGAATCTCGGGCAAGTAACATACCGATGGACAAAGGGAATTGTATACGGGATTGATTGAATCCCCGACATCGTGGTTCATCCGATGAGATCATCGTGGAACATGTGGGAGCCAATATGGGTATCCAGATCCCGCTATTGGTTATTGGCCGGAGAGGTGTCTCGGTCATGTCTGCATGGTTCCCGAACCCGTAGGGTCTACACACTTAAGGTTCGGTGACGCTAGAGTTGTTATGGGAAATAGTATGTGGTTACCGAAGGTTTTTCGGAGTCCCGGATGAGATCCCGGACGTGACGAGGAGCTCCGGAATGGTCCGGAGGTGAAGATCGATATATTGGACGAGGGGTATTGGAGTCTGGAATTGTTCTGGGAGTACCGGGTGACGACCAGCGTGACCGAAAGGTGTTTCAGAGGCCCCGGCAAGCGTTGGGGGGCCTTATGGGCCAAGGGGAGGGGGCACACCAGCCCACTAAGGGGCTGTGCGCCCCTCCCAACCCCTCTCACGTAACCAGGAGAGGTGGGGGCGCCACCCCTAGGGCAGCCGCCCCTCCCGGCTTGGGGGGGCAAGTTTCCTAGGGGGTGGGGGCGCCCAAACCCATCTAGGGTTTCCCCTGGCCGCCGCCTCCTCCTCTAGATCCATCTAGAGGGGCCGGCCCCCTCTCCCCTTCCCCCTATATATAGTGAGGGGGTGCGAGGGCAGCCGCACCCTTTGCCTGGCGCAGCCCTCTCCTCCTCCAACTCCTCCTCCTCCTCCGTAGTGCTTAGCGAAGCTCTGCTGGAGAACCACGAGCTCCATTGCCACCATGCCGTCGTGCTGCTGGAGTTCTCCCTCAACTTCTCCTCTCCCCTTGCTGGATCAAGAAGGAGGAGACGTCCCCAGGCTGTACGTGTGTTGAACGCGGAGGCACCGTCCGTTCGGCGCTAGATCGGATCTTCCGCGATTTGAATCGCCGCGAGTACGACTCCATCAACCGCGTTCTTGTAACGCTTCCGCTTAGCGATCTTCAAGGGTATGAAGATGCACTCCCTCTCCCTCGTTGCTAGCATCTCCTAGATTGATCTTGGTGACACGTAGGAAAATTTTGAATTATTGCTACATTACCCAACAGTGGCATCATGAGCTAGGTCTATGCGTAGATTCTATGCACGAGTAGAACACAAAGTAGTTGTGGGCGATGATTTGTTCAATTTGCTTACCGTTACTAGTCTTATCTTGATTCAGCGGCATTGTGGGATGAAGCGGCCCGGACCGACCTTACACGTACTCTTACGTGAGACAGGTTCCACCGACTGACATGCACTTGATGCATAAGATGGCTAGTGGGTGTCTGTCTCTCCCACTTTAGTCGGATCGGATTCGATGAAGAGGGTCCTTATGAAGGGTAAATAGCAATTGACATATCACCGTTGTGGCTTTTGCGTAGGTAAGAAACGTTCTTGCTAGAAACCCATAGCAGCCACGTAAAACATGCAACAACAATTAGAGGACGTCTAACTTGTTTTTGCAGGGTATGCTATGTGATGTGATATGGCCAAAAGGATGTGATGAATGATATATGTGATGTATGAGATTGATCATGTTCTTGTAATAGGAATCACGACTTGCATGTCGATGAGTATGTCAACCGGCAGGAGCCATAGGAGTTGTCTTAATTTATTGTATGGCCTGCGTGTCAATGAAAAACGCCATGTAATTACTTTACTTTATTGCTAACCGTTAGCCATAGTAGTAGAAGTAATAGTTGGCGAGACAACTTCATGAAGAAACGATGATGGAGATCATGGTGTCATGCCGGTGACGAAGGTGATCATGCCGCAGCTCGAAGATGGAGATCAAAAGGCGCAAGATGATATTGGCCATATCATGTCACTTTATGATTTGCATGTGATGTTTGTCATGTTTACATCTTATTTGCTTAGAACGACGGTAGCATAAATAAGATGATCCCTCACTAAAATTTCAAGAGATGTGTTCCCCCTAACTGTGCACCATTGCGAAGGTTCGTTGTTTCGAAGCACCACGTGATGATCGGGTGTGATAGATTCTAACGTTCGCATACAATGGGTGTAAGCCAGATTTACACATGCGAAACACTTAGGTTGACTTGACGAGCCTAGCATGTACAGACATGGCCTCAGAACACAAGAGACCGAAAGGTCGAATATGAGTCGTATAGTAGATACGATCAACATGAAGATGTTCACCGATGATAACTAGTCCGTCTCACGTGATGATCGGACACGGCCTAGTTGACTCGGATCATGTATCACTTAGATGACTAGAGGGATGTCTATCTCAGTGGGAGTTCATTAAATAATCAGATGAACTTAATTATCATGAACATAGTCAAAAGGTCTTTGCAAATTATGTCATAGCTTACGCTTTGGTTCTACTGTTTAAGATATGTTCCTAGACAAAATTTAGTTGAAAGTTGATAGTAGAAATTATGTGGACTGGGTCCGTAAACTAAGGATTATCCTCATTGCTGTGCAGAAGGCTTATGTCCTTAATGCACCGCTAGGTGTGCTGAACCTCGAGCGTCGTCTGTGGATGTTGCGAACATCTGACATACACGTTTTGATGACTACGTGATAGTTCAGTGCGTAATGTTGAACGGTTTAGAATTGAGGCACCGAAGACATTTTGAAACGTCGCGGAACATATGAGATGTTCCAAGAGCTGAAATTGGGATTTTAGGCTCGTGCCCACGTCAAGAGGTATGAGACCTCTGACAAGTTTCTTAAGCCTGCAAACTAAGGGAGAAAAGCTCAATCGTTGAGCATGTGCTCAGATTGTCTGAGTACTACAATCGCTTGAATCGAGTGGGAGTTAATCTTCCAGACGAGATAGTGATGGTTCTCCATAGTCACTGCCACCAAGCTATTAGAGCTTCGTGATGAACTATAACATATCAGGGATGGACATGATGATCCTTGAGCAACTCGCGATGTTTGACACCGCGAAAGTAGAAATCAAGTAGGAGCATCAATTGTTGATGGTTAGTAAAACCACTAGTTTCAAGAAGGGCAAGGGAAAGAAGGGATACTTCATGAAACGGCAAATCAGTATCTGCTCTAGTGAAGAAACCCAAGGTTGAACCCAAACCCGAGACTAAGTGCTTCTGTAATGAGGGGAACGGTCACTGAAGCAGAACTACCCTAGATACATGGTAGATGAGAAGGCAGGCAAGGTCGACAGAAGTATATTGGATATACAATATATTAATGTGTACTTTACTAGTACTCCTAGTAGCACCAGGGTATTAGATACCGGTTCGGTTGCTAAGTGTTGATAACTTGAAATAAAAGACTACAGAATAAACGAAGACTAGCTAAAGGTGAGATGACGATATGTGTTGGAAGTGTTTCCAAGGTTGATGTAATCAAACATCGTACGCTCCCTCTACCATCGGGATTGGTATTAAACCTAAATAATTGTTATTTGGTGTTTGCGTTGAGCATACACATGATTGGATTATGTTTATCGCAATACGGTTATTCATTTAAGGAGAATAATGGTTACTCTGTTTATTTGAATAATACCTTCAATGGTCTTGCACCTAAAATGAATGGTTTATTGAATCTCGATTGTAGTGATACACATGTTCATGCCAAAAGATATAAAATAGTAATGATAGTACCACATACTTGTGGCACTGCCATTTGAGTCATATTGGTATAAAACGCATGAAGAAGCTCCATGCTGATGGATCTTTGGACTCACTCGTTTTTGAAAATATTGAGACATGCGAACCATGTCTATTGGTAGATATGCATGAAGAAACTCCATACAGATGGATCGTTTGGATTCACTTGATTTTGAATCACTTGGGACATGCAAATCATACCACATGGGCAAGATGACTGAAAGGCCTCGTTTTCAGTAAGATGGAACAAGAAAGCAACTTGTTGGAAGTAATACATTTTGATGTGTGCAGTCCAATGAGTGCTGAGGCACGCAGTGGATATCGTTATGTTCTTACTTCACAGATGATTTGAGTAGATGCTAAGTATATTCACTTGATGAAATACAAGTCTGAATTATTGAAAGGTTTAAGTAATTTCAGAGTGAAGTTGAAGATCGTCATGACAAGAGGATAAAATGTCTATGATATGATCATAGAGATGAATATCTGAGTTACGAGTTTGGCACACAATTAAAACATTGTGGAAATTGTTTCACAACTAATACCGCCTGGAACACCATAGTGTGATGGTGTGTCCGCACATCATAACTGCACCCTATTGGATATGGTGCATACCATGATCGTTTATGGGTTAGGCATTAGAGACAACCGCATTCACTTTAAATAGGCACCACACAATTCCGTTGAGACGACACTGTATGAACTATGGTTTAGAGAAACCTAAGCTGTCGTTTCTTAAAAGTTTGGGGCTGCGACGCTCATGTGAAAAAGTTTCAGGCTGATAAGCTCGAACCCAAAGCGGATAAATGCATCTTCATAGAATACCCAAAACAGTTGGGTATACCTCCTATTTCAGATCTGGAAGCAAAAGTGATTGTTTCTAGAAACGGGTCCTTTCTCGAGGAAAAGTTTCTCTCGAAAGAATTGAGTGGGAGGATGGTGGAGACTTGATGAGGTTATTGAACCGTCACTTCAACTAGTGTGTAGCAGGGCACATGAAGTTGTTCCTGTGGCACCTACACCAATTGAAGTGGAAGCTTATGATAGTGATCATGAAACTTCGGATCAAGTCACTACCAAACCTCGTAGGACGACAAGGATGCGTACTACTTCAGAGTGGTACGTAATCATGTCTTGAAGTCATGTTGCTAGACAACAGTGAACCTACGAGCTATGGAGAAGCGATGGTGGGCCCAGATTCTGACGAATGGCTCGAGGCCATAAAATCCGAGAGAGGATCCATGTATAAAAACAAAGTATAGACTTTGGAAGAACTACTTGATGGTCGTAAGGCTGTTGGGTGCAGATGGATTTTAAAAGGAAGACGGACAATGATGGTAAATGTCACCATTAAGAAAGCTCGACTTGTCACTAAGATGTTTTCCGACAAGTTCAAGGAGTTGACTGCGATGAGACTTTCTCACTCGTAGCGATGCTAAGAGTCTGTTGGAATTATATTAGCAGTTACTACATTATTTATGAAATCTTGTAGATAGGATGTCAAAACATTGTTTCCTCGATGATTTTCTTGAGAAAAGGTTGTATGTGATACAACCAGAAGGTTTTGTCAATCCTGAAAGATGCTAACAATTATGCAAAGCTCCAGCAATCCTTCTAAGGACTGGAGTAAGCATCTCGGAGTTGGAATGTACGCTTTGATGAGATGATCAAAGATTTTGGGTTTATACAAAGTTTATGTAACATCCCAAATTTTCAATTTGGAATGTTATACATTAGATCATCATTGCATATCATATTTTATTGCATTTTGGCTAGATCCTAGAAATACTACGCAACTCAAGGACCCACGGAGAGAGTTGGGGATTTCGTTATTTTCGTATTTGAGTTTTCTCGAATTTTGAAAATAGGATCATTTGATTTTACTTATTTTATCATCAACTATTCCAATTTTAAAAATAAGAGAGAGGGAATAAAATGACTTTCCCAAAATAAAGGAATATTGAGGATTTAATAAAAAAATCAAATAAGATTTTATTTTGGAGTTTTTTGCTATTTTATTTGAATTTAGGAAAAATACGCGTTTTTCAAAATTGCATTTAGGCCCCAAATAAATGTTCATCTTGTCCGGCTTGATTTTATAAGCTGGGAAAAATTTATTTTGGGATTTTTGGAGTCAGTTTAGTATTTCTTTTAATTGTTTTTCTGCGTGAAATTATTTTAAAAAAAACGCGAACCGACTTAGGGCCGTGTTCGGCTAGGACTCCGCCTGGCCGGGCCTTTATAAGGCGCCTCCCCGAGCCCGTCAGCCCACCCGAGCCCCGTGCCAACCCTAACCCTAACCGCCGCCGCCGCCGAGCCGCCGCCGCCCGCCGTCCCGCCGCCCGACGCCGGAGCCGCCGCCGCCGACCCGCCAAACGCCGCCGCCTCGTCCCGCCGGACCCCTCCGCCCCACGCCGGAGGTAGCCGCCGGCGGTTTTCCTCGAGAAAACCGTACGGTTTTTCCGCCGGTTTTTTGTTCGGTTTTGTTAAAAAAACCTAGATCTGTTTTTTTTTGTTTCGTTTATTTAGCGGACATTCGTCCGTATGTTCGTTTTAACGAACGGTATTCGTTTTTTTCGCAGACAGCGAACGTTCGTTCGTTAGCCTATTCGTCCGTTTTTTTCTCGGATTTTCCGCGATTATTTCTGATCGCGATTTTTGATCTGTTTTTCGTTCTAGTATAACTTTTCGCTCGTTTATCGGAATCAGGCGATTCAAGCGCCTAGAGTTTCGTCTTGAAACCCTGTTTCTGTTTAACCAACTCAAACAAGTTTTTGCTACTGTAAAATTTGACTTAGGTCCAGATTAGTAAACGAAGCTTGTTTCTTTCACCGTTTGACTTTCGTTGCTTCGTTTGATTTGATTCTTTTTGCAAACCGAAGTTCTTAAGTTGAACTTTCTGGTTAGATCTCTTATTTGAGTTTTACCTGTGCATTAGACGTGTACTTATTGTATGCTTGTTTGTTTGCGATAGAGTACCCGGACTGCGCCGCTTGCTACTTCGAATCCCTAGGTTTCACGGATCATCAGCAAGGCAAGTAACACTTTGATCATACCTCTTTTCATACCCAGTTTTATTGCATTAGATCAATCCTCAAACAATTGCATGATTAGGATCTGATTAAATTGTGGGTTGGGAAGTAGCTGATGAGGTAGAACCTATTGCCCTGTTTATTACCAAACCCTTGGGAGTTACTTCTACGTTTGCTTATATTGCTATGCTATGCTAGTAGACGTGGATTGGGTGAGTGTATCCATGACAGATGTGAGATTGTTAATTAAAGGTTCAATTTAAGGTGGCTACTTAAACACACATCTGGGTGGATTGAGGCACCTGGGTATTCCAGCGATTGCCTGTTTTTTTATGGACCGCCACCCAGGCTCAAAGGGATCATGAGATTATTCATGCTAGAAACTTCCGTGTGCAGCCACAAGCTATTATGGGCTCTAGCATAGTTGATTAAGTTGTGTGAACTCTTACAGTGGTAGACTAGCAGATGTAGGGGTTGTAGGTGGTACTGTCTACCCGATCGTAAGGTGCAAACGCTTCTGAAAGACTATGTCTCGGTCATCCGTTTCTCAAACATCATGTAGTGCGAGAATCCCAACGGAGGAGATCGAGTCTTGTGGGGAAAAGTGCGCAAACCTCTGCAGAGTGTATAAACTAATCATGGTTAGCCGTGTCCCCGGTTATGGACAACTTGAGTATCTAGTACTTGGATTATCATGTGAATCTCATCATGTTACTTTAATTAATTTTGTTGGGATTAATGTTGAAACTTAATTGGGATTGAGATGGTGTCACCCATTCTCAATGTTTAACAACCACCATGATAGTTAAATAAAATTTATTCCTTTGCAGTAGGGAAAAATTGGCTTTTCGCAAAACTGTAACCATAGAGCTTTCCACCAGCCAAATATGCATGTAGTATAGCATTATTCTGTTCATTACTCTCTATGTGTTACCTTGCCAGCATATTCCATGTGCTGACCCGTTTTCGGGCTGCAACGTTTCATGTTGCAGACTTTTCAGACGACGAGTAAGGTGCCTTAGGTCGTGGTTCTATACTCAGTGATGCCGTTGGAGTTGATGGACTCGCTTATCTTCCAAGTCTTCCGCTGTTATCGTTTTTAGATGGCCTTAAGCCATATTTATTGTATTAAGTTCTCTTTTGAGACATTCGATGTAATAAGTGTGTGATTGCTACTCTGTTATAAATCCTTCGAGTACTGTGCGTGTCAGCATTACTGATCCAGGGATGACACTGATGCACAGAGACTTGACCGTCTGAGGTCTGGTCGCTACAAGATGGTATCAGAGCACACGCTGACTGTAGGACACGACCACTAAGCTTAAACCCTAGATCACTATTCTCTTCTCATTTCTGACTCCTCTCCATTTTCCACTCTTTTAGGATGGCGGATGCCAGGAACAAGTTCATGCAACCAGATGAAGATACACCCTTTGGACGCCACTTGAAGGAAGTCACTAGATACCTGAACATCGGAATACCTAGCTTCACCGGAACCTACAAGGCCACACTACCAGAAGAGGAGCGTTGGATGATTCAAGTTCAAGTTCCAGGAAGGACGTTCATGCCCGTCACCGAGCCCATAGAGTTTTCCTTTGATGCACCAACCTGGAGTCTAGGAAAGAGCATGGCAGCCCACATCACCATGGGACGCATTGGAGAAGTTTACCACAAGGAGCTTAAGGATACCATTTACCAGATTTGTGGGCGCCAAGATGAGAAATGGGAGATGATCAGCACCAAGAAGGATAGGTCAATTGCAGCTTTCATCCAGGAGCAAAACCAGCACATTCGTCGCCAGGAGAACCAAATGTGCACATGCATGATAGATCTGAAGAAGGCATTGACCAAGATCACGGAGTTGGAGGAAGAACTCAAGGCTACACGCGAGGATTATATGGAGGAAATCGTCGCACTGGTGGAGAAGAATGACGACCTAGAAAAGAAGATCGGAGTATTCATGGGGGACCCAGAACCAGGAGGAGAAGACGATGATTGCGCTTGCCCGGATAACTACATCATCATCGACGACACCGACTCGGACCCCAGTGAAGATGACTTTGTTGATGAAGCTGGAGCAGATATCATGGAGTCTTCGACCGATCAAAATTTCTAGTAGACCACCATAATCAGTAGTAGTATTCCCCCATGTATATAGTATAGTCCGAGCACTTTGTGACGATAGTTAGATCGATTGTATGCCTTGTTTGAATTGATTTGAGTGATATTGATTGTGTTTGTCTCATGTGCATATGGGTAGTGTTTTCTCTCTAGACCTCATTCTATTCTAAATTCTCATCTTTTCTAAACCCATCAGATGCCTCCGAGACGCGACACCGGATTTGTTTTCCCACCGGAGATCACTCAGTTGATTCAGCAGCAGGATGTCTTGATGCAAGCACTAGTACAGAACCAAGGCAACAACAACAACAACAACCCACCACCACCACCTGTTGATCATTTGACCCGTTTCTTGAGGCTAAATCCGCCGGTGTATTCCAGTAGCACCGAGCCGATTGTTGCAGATGATTGGCTCCGCAAGGTTGGAAGGGAGTTGACCACTGCAGGATGCACAGATGCGGAGAGAGTGCGTTTTGCCGCACACCAGCTTGATGGACCCGCAGCATCGTGCTGGGGGAATTACACAGCCACCCACCCTATTGACACTGTCACATGGGACCAGTTTCAGCAAGCTTTCCGTACTGCCCATGTTTCAGCAGGAGCTATGGCCATGAAGAAGCGTGAGTTTCGCAACTTACGCCAAGGAGGACGCACCATAGGCCAGTATGTGGAGACTTTAGTAAGTTAGCACGTTATGCCCCAGATGACGTTGCTATAGATGCAGCCAAGCAGGAGAAGTTTCTGGAAGGGTTGAATGATGAGCTAAGCATGCAGTTGATGGTAGCAACCTTCAACAACTACCAGGAGTTGGTAGATAGAGCTCTCATGATTGAAGGGAAGCAGCAGCAGATTGAAAGCCGCAAGAGGAAGTATGGACAAGGGAAGTACAATTCTGGAGCTCATCAGAAGCCACGTTTTACCCCGAATTCGGGAGGACCTTTTCAGCATACCCATGGAGCAGGAGGTTCGCACAACCATAGTGGACCCAAGAATGGTAATGGGAATGGAGGAAGCAACGGACAGAACCGTACCAACCGATCGACCCCAGCTAAGAGAGATCTGAGCCAAGTCACTTGCTACAAGTGCTAGAAGACTGGAAATTATGCTAATGAGTGTCCTGAAGCTAAGAATGGAAATGGCAATGGAAGCTCTGGGAAGAAGCCCAACCCTTTCAAGAAAGGACATGTGAACCACGTTAGCGTGGAGGAGGTTGAAGCCCAGCCAGATGCAGTAATAGGTAAGTTTTTGGTTAAGTCATTTACTGCACTCGTTCTTTTTGATACTGGTGCATCGCATTCATACATATCAAGGGGATTTGTGGATAAGTATAAATTGCCAACCCAAGCCCTTAGGTCACCCATGTTAGTAACCTCGCCAGGAGCAGAGTATATGGCTAGTCTATGGTGTGATCGGTTACCATTAAGGGGTAACTACGTGTTTCCCTCGGACCTAATAGTATTGGAATCGCAAGTACTGGATGTGATATTAGGCATGGATTGGTTATCGAAGTATGAAGGGAACATTGAATGCGCTAGTAAGTCAATTTTGCTTACCACCCCAGAAGGAAGAAGGATCAAGTATGTATCCCGGCATGTGCCGAAGAGGACTCAGGTGAATTCTTTATCAGGAGTTGTACAGGAGGAAGTACCAGTGGTGAAGGATTTCCCTGATGTATTTCCAGAGGAGTTACCAGGCATGCCACCAGATAGAGACATTGAGTTTTTGATTGAGCTTTTGCCAGGCATAGGGCCAATATCTAAGAGACCGTACAGGATGCCCGCAAAGGATTTGGAGGAGATTAAGAAGCAGATTAAGGAGTTGCTGGATAAAGGCTATATTCGCCCAAGTTCTTCACCTTGGGGATCGCTAGTGCTTCTAGTGGAGAAGAAGGATGGATCGTTAAGGATGGTTGTTGATTATCGAGGACTGAATGAAGTGACCATCAAAAACAAGTACCCACTGCCGATGATCAATGATCTGTTTGACCGCTTACAAGGAGCTAAGGTATTTTCCAAGATCGATCTGCGGTCAGGATACCATCAGTTGAAGATTCGAGAGCAGGATATACCTAAGACGGCTTTTACCACCAGGTATGGGTTATACGAGTATACTGTTATGTCATTTGGTCTGACTAACGCACCTGCCTATTTCATGAACCTGATGAACAAGGTGTTTATGGAGTTTCTGGATAAGTTCGTCGTAGTGTTCATTGATGATATTTTGGTCTACTCAAAGAATGAAGAGGAGCATAAGGAGCATTTGCGTTTGGTACTTGAGAAGCTCAGAGAACATCAGTTATACGCCAAGTTTAGCAAATGTGAGTTTTGGTTGAAGGAAGTTGGATTCCTCGGACATGTGATATCCGGAGAAGGAATAGCAGTAGACCCCACCAAGGTTGTCACTGTGACAAACTGGGAATCACCCACGTCACTTGGAGAGATCCGAAGTTTTCTTGGACTTGCAGGATACTACCGGAGATTCATTGAGAATTTCTCGAGGATTGCTAAGCCCATGACGGAGCTGTTGAAGAAGGATATTGCGGAGTATGTAGCAGTTTGTGATGTATGTCAGAGAGTGAAGGCCGAGCATCAGAAGCCAGCAGGATTGCTACAGCCATTGCCGATACCCGAATGGAAGTGGGATAAGTTAGGCATGGATTTTATCACAGGATTGCCCAGGACTCGTTCAGGCTATGACTCAATATGGGTTGTAGTCGATCGTTTGACGAAAGTAGCTCATTTCATCCCAGTGAAGACCACTTACACCAGTGCTAAGTTGGCAAAGATTTATATGACCAGAATCGTATGTCTGCATGGAGTTCCGAGGAGCATTGTATCAGATAGAGGAACCTAGTTTACCTCAAAGTTCTGGCATCAGTTACATGAAACTTTGGGTACCAGGCTAGAATTCAGTACAGCCTTTCATCCACAGACAGATGGACAGACCGAAAGACTGAATCAGATTTTGAAGGACATGCTGAGAGCTTGTGCGCTAGATTATGGATCCAGTTGGGATGACAATTTGCCGTATGCAGAGTTTTCTTACAACAACAGTTATCAATCCAGTTTGAAGATGGCCCCTTTCGAAGCTTTGTACGGAAGGAGGTGTAGAACACCATTGTTATGGGACGAAGTTGGAGACCGCCAGTTGTTTGGACCAGACTTGATTAAAGAATCTGAACAGAAGGTGAAGTTGATTCGCGATAGGCTCAAGGTAGCCCAGTCCAGGAAGAAGAGCTATGCGGATTCAAAATGTAAGGAGACAGTTTATGAAGCCGGAGACCGAGTTTATCTTCGAGTATCTCCACTTCGAGGAGTTAAGCGCTTTGGAGTTAAGGGAAAGTTAGCGCCACGATTTGTAGGACCATACAAAGTTTTGGAGCGTATGGGAGAAGTTGCCTACAAGTTGGAATTACCCGAAGGATTGTCAGGAGTTCACGATGAGTTCCACGTTTCCCAGTTGAAGAAGTGCCACGCAGAGATGGCTGATATACCACTGAGAGATATAGTACCACTGGAAGCAATTCAGTTGGATAGTGATTTGACTTATGAGGAGAAACCAGTCAAGATTCTCGAATATGCCAGTCGAGTCACGCGCAGCAAGGTTATCAAGTTTTGCAAAGTTCAGTGGAGCCACCATACTGAGGATGAAGCCACCTGGGAGCGAGAGGAAGATTTATGGAAGGACCACCCTCACCTATTTTCTAGCCAACCCGAATCTCGAGGGCGAGATTCATCTTAAGGGGGTAGGTTTGTAACATCCCAAATTTTCAATTTGGAATGTTATGCATTAGATCATCATTGCATATCATATTTTATTGCATTTTGGCTAGATCCTGGAGAGAGTTGGGGATTTCGTTATTTTCATATTTGAGTTTTCTCGAATTTTGAAAATAGGATCATTTGATTTTATTTATTTTATCATCAACTATTCCAATTTTAAAAATAAGAGAGAGGGAATAAAATGACTTTCCCAAAATAAAAGAATATTGAGGATTTAATAAAAAATCAAATAAGATTTTATTTTGGAGTTTTTCGCTATTTTATTTGAATTTAGGAAAAATACGCGTTTTTCAAAATTGCATTTAGGCCCCAAATAAATGTTCATCTTGTCCGGCTTGATTTTAGAAGTCGGGGAAATTTTATTTCGGTATTTTTGGAGTCCGTTTAGTATTTCTTTTAATTGGTTTTCTGCGCAAAATTATTTAAAAAAAAACGTGAACCGACTTTGGGCTGTGTTCGGCCAGGACTCCGCCTGGCCGGGCCTTTATAAGGCGCCGCCCCGAGCGCGTCAGCCCACCCGAGCCCCGCGCCAACCCTAACCCTAACCGCCGCCGCCGCCGCAACCGCCGCCCGCCGGAGCCGCCGCCGCCCCGTCCCGACGGACCCCGTCGCCCCCTCCCGCCGCCGCCCCCGCCGCCGGCAGTTTTCCTCGAGAAAATCGTACGGTTTTTCCGCCGGTTTTTCGTTCGGTTTTGTTTAAAAAAACCTAGATCTGTTTTTTTCGGTTTCATTTATTTAGCGGACGTTCGTCCGTACGTTCGTTTTAACGAACGGTTTTCGGTTTTTTTTCGTAGACAGCGAACGTTCGTTCGTTAGCCTGTTCGTCCATTTTTCTTTTTCTCGGATTTTCCGCGATTATTTCTGATCGCGATTTCCGATCTGTTTTTCGTTCTAGTATAACTTTTCGCTCGTTTATCGGAATCAGGCGATTCAAGCGCCTAGAGTTTCGTCTCGAAACCCTCTTTCTGTTTAACCAACTCAAACAAGTTTTTGGTACTGTAAAATTTGACTTAGGTCCAGATTAGTAAACGAAGCTTGTTTCTTTCGCCGTTTGACTTTCGTTGCTTCGTTTGATTTGATTCTTTTTGCAAACCGGAGTTCATAAGTTGAACTTTCTGGTTAGATCTCTTATTTGAGTTTTACCTGTGCATTAGACGTGTACTTATTGTATGCTTGTTTGTTTGCGATAGAGTACCCGGAGTGCGCCGCTTGCTACTTCGAATCCCTAGGTTTCACGAATCATCAGCAAGGCAAGTAACACTTTGATCATACCTATTTTCATACCCAGTTTTATTGCATTAGATCAATCCTCAAACAATTGCATGATTAGGATCTGATTAAATTGTGGGTTGGGAAGTAGCTGATGAGGTAGAACCTGTTGCCCTGTTTATTAACAAACCCTTGGGAGTTACTTCTACGTTTGCTTATATTGCTATGCTATGCTAGTAGACGTGGATTGGGTGAGTGTATCCATGACAGATGTGAGATTGTTAATTAAAGGTTCAATTTAAGGTGGCTACTTAAACACACATCTGGGTGGATTGAGGCACCTGGGTATTCCAGCGATTGCCTGTTTTTTTATGGACCGCCACCCAGGCTCAAAGGGATCATGAGATTATTCATGCTAGAAACTTCTGTGTGCATCCACAAGCTATTATGGGCTCTAGCATAGTTGATTAAGTTGTGTGAACTCTTACAGTGGTAGACTAGCAGATGTAGGGGTTGTAGGTGGTACTGTCTACCCAATCGTAAGGTGCAAACGCTTCTGAAAGACTAAGTCTCGATCATCCGTTTCTCAAACATCATGTAGTGCGAGAATCCCAACGGAGGAGATCGAGTCTTGTGGGGAAAAGTGCGCAAACCTCTGTAGAGTGTATAAACTAAGCATGGTTAGCCGTGTCCCCGGTTATGGACAACTTGAGTATCTAGTACTTGGATTATCATGTGAATCTCATCATGTTACTTTAATTAATTTTCTTGGGATTAATGTTGAAACTTAATTGGGATTGAGATGGTGTCACCCATTCTCAATGTTTAACAACCACCATGATAGTTAAATAAAATTTATTCCTTTGCAGTAGGGAAAAATTGGCTTTTCACAAAACTATAACCATAGAGCTTTCCACCAGCCAAATATGCATGTAGTATAGCATTATTCTGTTCATTACTCTCTATGTGTTACCTTGCCAGCATATTCCATGTGCTGACCCGTTTTCGGGCTACAACGTTTCATGTTGCAGACTTTCCAGACGACGAGTAAGGTGTCTTAGGTCGTGGTTCTATACTCAGTGATGCCATTGGAGTTGATGGACTCGCTTGTCTTCCAAGTCTTCCGTTGTTATCGTTTTTAGATGGCCTTAAGCCATATTTATTGTATTAAGTTCTCTTTTGAGACATTCGATGTAATAAGTGTGTGATTGCTACTCTGTTATAAATCCTTCGAGTACTGTGCGTGTCGGCATTACTGATCCAGGGATGACACTAATGCATAGAGACTTGACCGTCTGAGGTCTGGTCGCTACAATTTATGAGAAACTTGTATTTCCAAAGAAGTGAGTGGGAGCACTATAGATTTTTGATGAGTATATGTTGTTAACATATTGTTGATCAGAAATGATGTAGAATTTCTGGAAAGCATACAGGGTTATTTGAAAAGTGTTTTTCAATGGAAAACCTTGATTATGCTACTTGAACATTGAGCATCAAGATCTATAAGGATAGATCAAAAACGCTTAATAGTACTTTCAAATGAATACATACCGTGACAAGATTTGGAAGGAGTTCAAAATAGATCTGCAAAGAAGGAGTTCTTGTCTGTGTTACAAGGTGTGAGTATTGAGTAAGACTCAAGTCCTGACCACGGCAGAAGAGAGAGAAAGGACGAAGGTCGTCCCCTATGCTTTAGACGTAGGCTCTACAGTATGCTATGCTATGTACCACACCTGAAGTGTGCCTTGCCATGAGTTAGTCAAGGGGTACAATAGTGATCCAGGAATGGATCACATGACAGCGGTCGAACTTTTCCTTAGTATCTAGTGGACTAAGGAATTTTCTCGATTATGGAGGTGGAAAAGGAGTTCGTCGTAAAGGGTTACGTCGATGCAAACTTTGACACTAATCCGGATGACTCTGAGTAGCAAACCGGATTCGTATAGTAGATCAGTTATTTGGAATAGCTCCAAGTAGCGCGTGGTAGCTGCATCTACAAGATGACATAGAGATTTGTAAAGCACACACGGATCTGAATGTTGCAGACCCGTTGACTAAAACCTCTCTCGTAAGCATAACATGATCAAACCCTAGAACTCATTGAGTGTTAATCACATGGTGATGTGAACTAGATTATTGACTCTAGTAAACTCTTGGGTATTAGTCACATGGCGATGTGAACTTTGAGTGTTAATCACATGGTGATGTGAACTAGATTATTGACTCTAGTGCAAGTGGGAGACTGTTGGAAATATGCCCTAGAGGCAATAATAAAATGGTTATTATTGTATTTCCTTGTTCATGATAATTGTCTATTGTTCATGCTATAATTGTATTAACTGGAAACCGTAATACATGTGTGAATACATAGACCACAACATGTCCCTAGTAAGCCTCTAGTTGACTAGCTCGTCGATCAATAGATGGTTATGGTTTCCTGACCATGGACATTGGATGTCATTGATAATGGGATCACATCATTAGGAGAATGATGTGATGGACAAGACCCAATCCTAAGCATAGCACAAGATCGTGTAGTTTGTTTGCTAAGAGCTTTTCTAATGTCAAGTATCGTTTCCTTAGACCATGAGATTGTGCAACTCCCGAATACCGTATGAATGCTTTGGGTGTACCAAACGTCACAACGTAAATGGGTGGCTATAAAGGTGCACTATAGGTATCTCCGAAAGTGTCTGTTGGGTTGGCACGAATCGAGACTGGGATTTGTCACTCCGTATGACAGAGAGGTATCTTTGGGCCCACTCGGTAATGCATCATCATAATGAGCTCAATGTGACTAATGAGTTAGCCACGGGATCATGCGTTACGGAACTAGTAAAGAGACTTGCCGGTAACGAGATTGAACGAGGTATGGGGATATCGACGATCGAATCTCGGGCAAGTAACATACCGATGGACAAAGGGAATTGTATACGGGATTGATTGAATCCCCGACATCGTGGTTCATCCGATGAGATCATCGTGGAACATGTGGGAGCCAATATGGGTATCTAGATCCCGCTATTGGTTATTGGCCGGAGAGGTGTCTCGGTCATGTCTGCATGGTTTCCGAACCCGTAGGGTCTACACACTTAAGGTTCGGTGACGCTAGAGTTGGTATGGGAAATAGTATGTGGTTACCGAAGGTTGTTCGGAGTCCCGGATGAGATCCCGGACGTGACAAGGAGCTCCAGAATGGTCCGGAGGTGAAGATCGATATATTGGACGAAGGGTATTGGAGTCTGGAATTGTTCTGGGAGTACCGGGTGACGACCAGCGTGACCGAAAGGTGTTTCGGAGGCCCCGGCAAGCGTTGGGGGCCTTATGGGCGTGGGGAGGGAGCACACCAGCCCACTAAGGGGCTGTCCACCCCTCCCAATCCCTCTCACGTAACCAGGAGAGGTGGGGGCGCCACCCTAGGGCAGCCGCCCCTCTCGTCCACAACTCATTTATGTTCTACTCGTGCATATAACATCTACGCATAAACCTGGCTCGGATGCCACTGTTGGGGACGTAGTAATTTCAAATTTTTTCCTAGGCACACGCAAGATCATGGTGATGCATAGCAACGAGAGGGGAGAGTGTTGTCCACGTACCCTCGTAGACCATAAGCGGAAGTGTTATGACAACGCGGTTGATGTAGTCATACGTCTTCACGATCGATCGATCCTAGTACCGAAAGTACGGCACCTCCGCGATCTGCACACGTTCGGCTCGGTGACGTCCCACGAACTCAAGATCCAGCAGAGTGTCGAGGGAGAGCTTCGTCAGCACGATGGCGTGATGACGGTGATGATGAAACTACCGGTGCAGGGCTTGGCCTAAGCACTGCAACGATATGACCGAGGTGGATTATGGTGGAGGGGGCACCGCACACGGCTAAGAGATCAATGATCAACTTGTGTGTCTATGGCGTGCCCCCTGGCCACGTATATAAAGGATGGAGGGAGGAGGAGGCCGGCCCTCATAAGGCGCGCCCAAAGTGTGGAGTCCTACTAGGACTCCCTAGTCCTAGTAGGATTCCACCTCCCACATAGAATGGGAAAAAAGGAAGAGAGAAGGAGTAGGAAAGAAGGGGGCGCCCCCTTTCCCTAGTCCAATTCGGACCAGTCCATGGGGAAGGGGCGCGGCCACCCTTGAGGCCTTTCTCTCCTTTCCCGTATGGCCCATTAAGGCCCAATACGAATTCCCGTAACTCTCCGGTACTCTGAAAAATACTCGAATCACTCGGAACCTTTCCGATGTCCTAATATAGCCTTCCAATATATCGATCTTTACGTCTCGATCATTTCGAGACTCCTCGTCATGTCCCCGATCTCATCCGGGACTCCGAACAAACTTCGGTCATCAAATCACATAACTCATAATACAAATCGTCACAGAACGTTAAGCGTGCGGACCCTACGGGTTCGAGAACTATGTAGACATGACCGAGACTCATCTCTGGTCAATAACCAATAGCGGAACCTGGATGCTCATATTGGTTCCTACATATTCTACGAAGATCTTTATCGGTCAAACCGCATAACAACATACGTTGTTCCCTTTGTCTTCGGTATGTTACTTGCCCGAGATTCGATCGTCGGTATCTCAATACCTAGTTCAATCTCGTTATCGGCAAGTCTCTTTACTCGTTCCGTAATGCATCATCCCGCAACTAACTCCTTAGTCACATTGCTTGCAAGGCTTATAGTGACGTGCATTATCGAGAGGGCCCAGAGATACCTCTCCGATACACGGAGTGACAAATCCTAATCTCGATCTATGCCAACCCAACAAACACCTTCGAAGACACCTGTAGAGCATCTTTATAATCACCCAGTTATGTTGTGACGTTTGATAGCACACAAGGTGTTCCTCTGGTATTCGGGAGTTGCATAATATCATAGTCAAAGGAACGTGTATAGTCATGAAGAAAGAAATAGCAATAAAACTCAATGATCATAATGCTAAGCTAACGGATGGGTCTTGTCCATCACATCATTCTCTAATGATGTGATCTCGTTCATCAGATGACAACACATGTCTATGGTCAGGAAACATAACCATCTTTGGTTAACGAGCTAGTCAAGTAGAGGCATACTAGGGACACTCTGTTTTGTCTATGTATTCACACATGTACTAAGTTTCCGGTTAATACAATTCTAGCATGAATAATAAATATTTATCATGATATAAGGAAATATAAATAACAACTTTATTATTGCCTCTAGGGCATATTTCCTTCAGTCTCCCACTTGCACTAGAGTCAATAATCTAGTTCACATCGCCATGTGATTTAACACCAATAGTTCACATCACCATGTGATTAGTTCACATCGCCATGTGACTAATACCCAAAGGGTTTTACTAGAGTCAATAATCTAGTTCACATCGCTATGTGATTAACACCCAAAGTTTACTATGTGTGATCATGTTTTGCTTGTGAGAGAAGCTTAGTCAATGGGTCTGTCACATTCAGATCCGTATGAATTGCCAAATTTCTATGTATACATTGCTCTGCACGGAGCTACTCTAGCTAAATGCTCCCACTTTTAATATGTATCCAGATCGGGACTCAGAGTCATCCAGATCGGTGTCAAAGCTTGCATCAACGTAACTCTTTAGGACGAACTCTTTATCACCTCCATAACCGAGAAATATTTCCTTAGTCCTCTAAGGATAATTTTTGACCAATGTCCAGTGATCTACTCCTAAATCACTATTGTACTCCCTTGCCAAACTCAGGGCAGGGTATACAATAGGTCTGGTACACGGCATGGCATACTTTGTAGAACCTATGGCTGAGGCATAGGGAATGACATTCATTCTCCCTCTATCTTCTGCCGTGGTCAGGCTTTGAGTCTTACTCAACTTCACACCTTGCAACACAGGCAAGAACTCCTTCTTTGACTGTTCCATTTTGAACTACTTCAAAAACTTTTCAAGGTATGTACTCATTGAAAAAACTTATCAAGCGTCTTGATCTATCTCTATAGATCTTGATGCTCAATATGTAAGCAGTTTCATCGAGGTCTTTCATTGAAAAACTCCTTTCAAATACTCCTTTATGCTTTCCAAAAATTTCTACATCATTTCCGATCAACAATATGACATTCACATATACTTATCAGAAAGGTTTTAGTGCTCCGACTCACTTTCTTGTAAATACAGGCTTTATCGCAAGTCTGTATAAAACTATATGCTTTGATCAACTCATCAAAGCGTATATTCCAACTCCGAGATGCTTGCACCAGTCCATAGATGGATCGCTGGAGCTTGCACATTTTGTTAGCACTTTTAGGATCGACAAAACCTTCTTGTTGTATCATATACAACTCTTCTTTAAGAAATCCATTAAGGAATGTAGTTTTCACATCCATTTGCCAGATTTCATAAAATGTGGCAATTGCTAACATGATTCGGACAGACTTAAGCATTGCTACGAGTGAGAAAATCCTATTGTAGTCAACACCTTGAACTTTGTCAAAAACCTTTTTCGACAAGTCTAGCTTTGTAGATAGTAACACTACTATCAGCGTTCATCTTCCTCTTGAAGATCCATTTATTTCCTATGGCTTGCCGATCATCGGGAAAGTCAACCAAAGTCCACACTTTGTTATCATACATGGATCCCATCTCAGATCTCATGGCCTCAAGCCACTTTGCGGAATCTGGGCTCATCATCACTTCCTCATAGTTCGTAGGTTCGTCATGGTCAAGTAACATGACCTCCAGCACAGGATTACCGTACCACTCTGGTGCGGACCGTACTCTAGTTGACCTACGAGGTTCGGTAGTAACTTGATCTCAAGTTTCATGATCATCATCATTAATCTTCCTCACTAATTGGTGTAGGCATCACTAGAACTGATTTCTGTGATGAACTATTTTCCAATTCAGGAGAAGGTACAATTACCTCATCAAGTTCTACTTTCCTCCCACTCACTTCTTTCGAGAGAAACTCCTTCTCTAGAAAGGATCCATTCTTAGCAACAAAGATCTTGCCTTCGGATCTGTGGTAGAAGGTGTACCCAACATTTTCTTTTGGGTATCCTATGAAGATGCACTTCTCCGATTTGGGTTTGAGCTTATCAGGTTGAAACTTTTTCACATAAGCATTGCAACCTCAAACTTTAAGAAACGACAGCTTAGGTTTCTTGCCAAACCATAGTTCATACAGTGTCCTCTCAACGGATTTAGACGGCGCCCTATTTTAAAGTGAATGCAGCTGTCTCTGATGCATAACCCCAAAATGATAGTGGTAAATCGGTAAGAAACATCATAGATTGCACCATATCTAATAAAGTACGGTTATGACGTTCGGACACACCATTATGCTATGGTGTTCTAGGTGGCATGAGTTTGTGAAACTATTCCACATTGTTTTAATTGAAGGCCAAACTCGTAACTCAAATATTTGCTTCTGCGATCAGATCGTAGAAACTTTATTTTCTTGTTACGACGATTCTCTACTTCACTCTGAAAATCTTTGAACTTTCAAGTGTTTCAGACTTGTGTTTCATCAAGTAGATATACACATATCTGCTCAAATCATCTGTAAAGGTCAGAAAACAATGATACCTGCCGTGAGCCTCAACACTCATTGGACTGCATACATCAGTATGTATTATTTCCAATAAGTCAGTGGCTCGCTCCATTGTTCCGGAGAACGGAGTCTTAGTCATCTTGCCCATGAGGCATGGTTCGCAAGCATCAAGTGATTCTAAAAGCCCATCAGCATGGAGTTTCTTCATGCGCTTTACACCAATATGACCTAAACGGCAGTGCCACAAATATGTTGCACTATAATTATCAACTTTGCATCTTTTGGCATCAATATTATGAATATGTGTATCAACACGATCGAGATTCAATAAACCATTTATTTTTTTAGTGTATGACCATAGAAGGTTTTATTCATGTAAACAGAACAACAATTATTCTTTGACTTAAATGAATAACTGTATTGCAATAAACATGATCAAATCATATTCATGCTTAACGCAAACACCAAATAACATTTATTTAGGTTCAACACTAATCCCGAAAGTATAGGGAGTGTGAGATGATGATCATATCAATCTTGCAACCACTTCCAACACACATTGTCACTTCATCCTTAACTAGTTTTTGTTCATTCTGCAACTCCGGTTTTGATTTACTACTCTTAGCAACTGAACCAGTATCAAATACCGAGGGGTTGCTATAAACACTAGTAAAGTACACATCACTAACATGTATATCAAATATACCTTTGTTCACTTTGCCATCCTTCTTATCCGCCAAGTATCTAGGGGCAGTTCCACTTCCAGTGACCATTTCCTTTGCAGTAGAAGCACTCAGTTTCAGGCTTGAGTCTAGCTTTGGGTTTCTTCACGGGAGTGACAACTTGTTTGTCATTCTTTCTTGAAGTTCCCTTTCTATTCCTTTGCCCTTTTCTTGAAACTAGTGGTCTTGTAAACCATCAACATTTGATGCTCTTTCCTGATTTCTACCTTCGCGGATTTCAGCATCGTGAAGAGCTCGGGAATTACTTTCGTCATCCCTTGCATATTATAGTTCATCACGAAGTTCTAGTAACTTGGTGATAGTGACTAGAGAACTTTGTCAATTACTATCTTATCTGGAAGATTAACTCCCACTTGATTCAAGCAATTGTAGTACCCACACAATCTGAGCACATGCTCACTGGTTGAGCTATTCTCCTCCATCTTGTAGGCAAAGTACTATCAGAGGTCTCATACCTCTCGACACGGGCATGAGTATGAAATACCAATTTCAACTCTTGGAACATCTTATATGCTCTGTGGCGTTCAAAACATTTTTGAAGTCCCGGTTCTAAGCCGTAAAGCATGGTGCACTTAAACTATCAAGTAGTCATCATACCGAGCTTTGTCAAACGTTCATAACATCTGCTTTTGCTCCTGCAATAGGTCTGTCACCTAGCGGTGCATCAAGGACATAATTCTTTTGTGCAGCAATGAGGATAATCCTCAGATCACGGACCAAGTCCGTATTATTGCGACTATCATCTTTCAACTTATTTTTCTCTAGGAACATATCAAAAATAAATGGGGAGCTACATCGCGAGCTATTGATCTACAACATAGTTATGTAAATACTATCAGGACTAAGTTCATGATAAATTAAAGTTCAATTAATCATATTACTTAAGAACTCCCACTTAGATAGACATCCCTCTAGTCATCTAAATGATCACATGATCCATATCAACTAAACCATGTTCGATCATCACGTGAGATGGAGTAGTTTTCAATGGTGAACATCACCAGGTTGATCATATCTACTATATGATTCATGCTCGACCTTTCGGTCTCAGTGTTCCGAGGCCATATCTGCATATGCTAGGCTCGTCAAGTTTAACCCGAGTATTCTGTGTGTGCAAAACTCGCTTGCACCCGTTGTATGTGAACATAGAGCTTATCACACCCGATCATCACGTGGTGTCTCAGCACGAAGAACTGTCGCAACGGTGCATACTCAGGGAGAACACTTATACCTTGAAATTTAGTGAGGGATCATCTTATAATGCTACCGTCGTACTAAGCAAAATAAGATGCATAAAGGATAAACATCACATGCAATCAATATAAGTGATCTGATATGGCCATCATCATCTTGTGCCTTTGATCTCCATCTCCAAAGCACTGTCATGATCACCATCGTCACCGGCGCGACACCTTGATCTCCATCGTAGCATCATTGTCGTCTCGCCAACTATTGCTTCTACGACTACCGCTTAGTGATAAAGTAAAGCAATTACATGGCGATTGCATTTCATACAATAAAGCGACAACCATATGGCTCCTGCCAGTTGTCGATAACTCCGTTACAAAACATGATCATCTCATACAATAAAATTTAGCATCATGTCTTGACCATATCACATAACAACATGCCCTACAAAAACAAGTTAGACGTCCTCTACTTTGTTGTTGCAAGTTTTACGTGGCTGCTACGGGCTGAGTAAGAACCGTTCTTACCTACGCATCAAAACCACAACGATTTTTCATCAAGTATGTGATGTTTTAACCTTCAACAAGGACCGGGCATAGCCACACTCGATTCAACTAAAATTGGAGAAACTGACACCCGCCAGCCACCTGTGTGCGAAGCACGTCAGTAAAACCAGTCTCGCGTAGACGTACGCGTAATGTCGGTCCGGGCCACTTCATCCAACAATATCGCCGAATCAAAGTATGACATGCTGGTAAGCAGTATGACTATTATCGTCCACAACTCATTTATGTTCTACTCGTGCATATAACATCTACGCATAAACCTGGCTCGGATGCCACTGTTGGGACGTAGTAATTTCAAAAAAATTCCTACGCACACGCAAAATCATGGTGATGCATAGCAACGAGAGGGGAGAGTGTTGTCCACGTACCCTCGTAGACCGTAAGGGGAAGCGTTATGACAACGCGGTTGATGTAGTCGTACGTCTTCACGACCGACCGATCCTAGTACCGAAAGTACGGTACCTCCGCGATCTGCACACGTTCAGCTCGGTGATGTCCCACGAACTCACGATCCAGTAGAGTGTCGAGGGAGAGCTTCGTCAGCACGACGGCGTGATGACGGTGATGATGAAGCTACCGGCGCAGGGCTTGGCCTAAGCACTGCAACGATATGACCGAGGTGGATTATGGTGGAGGGGGCACCGCACATGGCTAAGAGATCAATGATCAACTTGTGTGTCTATGGGGTGCCCCTTGGCCACGTATATAAAGGATGGAGGGAGGAGGAGGCCGGCCCTCATAGGGCGCGCCCAAAGTGTGGAGTCCTAGTAGGATTCCACCTCCCACATGGAATAGGAAAAGGGAAGGGAGAAGGAGAAGGAAGGAAGGGGGCGCTCCCTTTCCCTAGTCCAATTCGGACCAGTCCATGGGGAAGGGGCGCGGCCACCCTTGAGGCCTTTCTGTCCTTTTTCGTATGGCCCATTAAGGCCCAATACGAATTCCCGTAACTCTCCGGTACTCTGAAAAATACCCGAATCACTCGGAACATTTCCGATGTCCGAATATAGCCTTCCGATTTTCGGTACTCTGAAAAATATCGATCTTTACGTCTCGACCATTTCGAGACTCCTCATCATGTCCCCGATCTCATCCGGGACTCCGAACAAACTTCGGTCATCAAATCACATAACTCATAATACAAATTGTCACAAAACGTTAAGCGTGCGGACCCTACGGGTTCGAGAACTATGTAGACATGACCGAGACTCATCTCTGGTCAATAACCAATAGTGGAACCTGGATGCTCATATTGGTTCCTACATATTCTACGAAGATCTTTATCGGTCAAACCGCATAACAACATACGGTGTTCACTTTGTCTTCGGTATGTTACTTGCCCGAGATTCGATCGTCGGTATCTCAATACCTAGTTCAATCTCATTACCGGCAAGTCTCTTTACTCGTTCCGTAATGCATCATCCCGCAACTAACTCATTAGTCACATTGCTTGCAAGGCTTATAGTGATGTGCATTACCGAGAGGGCCCAGAGATACCTCTCCGATACACGGAGTGACAAATCCTAATCTCGATCTATGCCAACCCAACAAACACCTTCGGAGACACCTGTAGAGCATCTTTATAATCACCCAGTTATGTTGTGACATTTGATAGCACACAAGGTATTCCTCCGGTATTCGGGAGTTGCATAATCTCATAGTTAGAGGAACGTGTATAAGTCATGAAGAAAGAAATAGCAATAAAACTCAACAATCATTATGCTAAGATAACGGATGGGTCTTGTCCATCACATCATTCTCTAATGATGTGATCCCGTTCATTAGATGACAACACATGTCTATGGTCAGGAAACATAACCATCTTTGATTAACGAGCTAGTCAAGTAGAGGCATACTAGGGACACTCTGTTTTGTCTATGTATTCACACATGTACTAAGTTTCCGGTTAATACAATTCTAGCATGAATAATAAGCATTTATCATGATATAAGGAAATATAAATAACAACTTTATTATTGCCTCTAGGGCATATTTCCTTCAAGGCCGTGGGGCAGTGAGCAGCAAGTCGTAGCTAGGCAGAGTTCTTCACGCACACCCCAAAGTTCGAACCTTGCTTTGGGTCCGCGGAGCTCCGATTCTGACATTTGGCGCGCCAGGTAGGGGTGTGCCGGAGTTTCCTCGCTTTGCTCCACTCTTGTCCCACCGTCCTCATGGCCGACGCTCGTCATGTTCCTGTCGAGTGCCGCGCGGCTCGTGTCCCCCAAACGGAGTCGGCGGGCCGTGGCGTCCATCGCCACTCTCATTCGGCCGCGGCTAACGTTGCCACCGACCCTGCCACTCACGAGCAGCAGGACTCTTTGTTGCCACCCTCTGTGCCGCGCGACGGCCGCACCGCTACGCCTTAGCTCACACCGGCCACTGCTTCATCTTCTCATGCTCGCCGCGGGCTGGCAAACGCGCAGGCTGCGCTGCTCATGGCACGCGAGCTGCTGTGCTACCACCCCGCCAATGAAGGCTATGATGCCTGGCTGGGCCGCATCACCGAGCTCGTCAACGCCGCGGGTGAGGCCCTAGCGCCCTCCCACTCGCCCCGTCCCTCGCCGTCTCGCGCGGGCGACATGGCACACGGCGCGCCTCCGCCTCCCCCTCTACACGAAGACAATGATGAGCTCTGGCGTGACACACAGTCGTGCGGGCCGCTGCGTGGAGCGCTGGTGCCAGCTCGTGATGAGGCTAGCTGCCAGATTGTCCATCAGCCGATGCACGATGCACGTGCGCCTCCCACGCTATTGCGCCAGCTCCAAGACCGGGCCGCCCAAGAAGCCACGACATGTGGGCGCCAGGACCCCGCTGCGCCCGCGCGGGGCGCGCCTGTCAACGCCGCGGGCTGCCGCGCCTTCACCCGTGAGCTGCGCTGGGTGGTCTGGCCAGTCAAGTTCAAGCCGGAGCTGCCCCGCGGTCCGATGGTGTCCCCGACCCTGCGGAATTCCTCCAGCTCTACGCGCTAAGCATTGAAGCAGCTATCAATATTCTTTGGATCCCCTTGTGTCGAATTAATAAATTTGGGTGAAATACTATCCTCAAAGACTATCATGTTCCCCTATACTTGTGGAACACAAAAGAAACGAGATATCAATTGAGATACTCTCAATTTGTCGGTTCACTCATGTACTTAGCTAGCACAACAAGGCTAGATATCTCTTTTGGTGTGAGCATACTGAGAAGTTTCATGCGAAACCTGGGTGATGATTATTGGCATGCACTTGATAAGGTCTTGTGTTATCTAAGAGTAGTGATGAGTTATGTAATTCACTATTCAAGGCACAGTGTTGTGCTTGAAGGATATAGTGATTCTAACTGGATTTCTGATGTTGATGTATTTACTCATGGAGGTGGCGTAGTATCATGGAGGTCCTATAAGCAGACAATTTTGACGAGGACAACCATGGAAGCAAAACTCACTTCTTTAGACACAACCACTATTGAAGCAGAGTGGCTGGATGAGTTCTTGATGGACTTGCATGTGGTCGAAAAACCAGTGTCGGGTATTCTTATGAATTGTGACAATCAAATGGTTGTTGTTAAAGTGAACAATACTAAGGATACTGCAAAGTCATCAAGGCACGTGGACAAACGTTTGAAGTCTGTCTAGAAATTGAGAAACTTCAGAATAATAAATGTTACGTATATTCATACAAACAAACAAAAATCACAGATCCCTTTACAAAGGGACTATCATGAAATGTGATACACAATGCATCGAGGGAGATGGGTATGAGACCCACATAAGTTACTCCATCGTAGTAACCAACCATTGTGGTCGAAGATCCCATGAATTAGATACTGGGAAGAACAAGCTATTGGTTAACGGAGGAGAGTAACCGATAACCCTCTCTATGTGAAGATGCAAAACTCTAAGAACTGTAAGGCAGGTTGACAATATGCTATAATGTCTCTATTGGATATATGTAGCAAGATGCTGCCCTACAGAGCATTCTTGAAAGAAAACACATATATGAGCCCCGAATGTTAGGCATCGCAGTCTATGAGACTTGGTGTTCTCTAGTAAGCTCTCGAAGAGACCAGAGAGTATGATGTATATGCTCTACCCACGGGCTAGGCTACTAGAAGCCATATAATGGTTATGACTTAGAGTGAAACGTGTTGGACAAAACTCGTAATTCAA
Organism: Triticum aestivum; assembly: GCF_018294505.1. Classification (NCBI taxonomy): domain Eukaryota; kingdom Viridiplantae; phylum Streptophyta; class Magnoliopsida; order Poales; family Poaceae; genus Triticum; species Triticum aestivum. The sequence continues at coordinate 348,721,350 of NC_057811.1, forward strand.
GGCATAGTCCATTGTGAAGTTGTAAATGGGTGTAACATAAAGCTCTAAGTATAAGTTCAACTTAAAAGTCTCTATTGGAACACTAGCATATTAAACAAGAAGCAAAATCGGGAAAATCTCTAAATGGACATTTTAGATCTGGGGGTGTTAGAATAATGGGCTTGGCCCATGTAATTTTCTTAAATTCCCAAAAGAAAAATTCAAAAGTTCATTCATAAAATGACAAGTGGAGGGTCTAAAGTTTCGCCCCCATCCCGAAAGTTGATGAGGTGTGAGACCTCTTTATATTGTGGGTTCTCTCCACTTCAGTAAGTGATGTCTTGAGGATAGAGAAAGAAGACCACAAGCATGCTCGCCTCACCTAGCCTGGCTCGGGCTCGGGCCGAGGCCAGGGCGATGGAGGTAGGTGTGTGACATGCATGTGAATGGTCCGCCGAAATCTAGTTCGTGGTCTTGTAGGAGTGCGGCTTTTTTTAATATCTTGACAGACGGGTTGATGTTTACTTGTTCAATAAATTCAAGACTTGGAAACCAACTCGGTTTGAGATCATGGTCTCGACACGATACCGCCTTGGTCCTCCTATATATACCGCTTACCGGCCGTGGGCAAAGACACGCTGAAACAAGCTAGGGTTTTGCCTCATCTCGCAACTTGCGCTACCACCGTAGTCTACTCCATCCCGAACACCGGCGTGCACCGACGTGCAGGAGAGCAAGTCTCCAAAACCATCTATCATTGTGATCTTACACTGGTAGAGGATGAATTGGTTTTTTGGAAAGAGCTTTGGGCGACTACTCAAGCTTGTCACCAGGGATCGCCTTCCATTCAAGTCGGGCAGCGTCGTGTACTAACGTCTCCAATGTAATCTGCTTAATTCGGTCTTCACCAACAATGTCGTCAACAACATCGCTCCGGGAGCTATGACTACTAACAACCAATACGTGTGTTGTGATATGTTCATGCCTCTAATTATGGTTGTCATTGTGCATGTTATTCTGTTCATCTAGTATGCTAGATTGTTGCATGCTAATTATTGTTATAGTCATGAATTATTTACTGCAATCAATCACATATTTGTTTAATATTCTAACATCTTCTCCATGCCTCCTTGGTCCCTGTGACGCCCCGATTCAATCGTACACAAATCGTACACGCAAACGTGTACGATCAAGATCAGGGACTCACGGGAAGATATCACAACACAACTCTAAAAATAAAATAAGTCATACAAGCATCATAATACAAGCCAGGGGCCTCGAGGGCTCGAATACAATTGCTCGATCATAGATGAGTCAGCGGAAGCAACAATATCTGAGTACAGACATAAGTTAAACAAGTTTGCCTTAAGAAGGCTAGCACAAACTGGGATACAGATCGAAAGAGGCGCAGGCCTCCTGCCTGGGATCCTCCTAAACTACTCCTGGTCGTCGTCAGCGGCCTGCACGTAGTAGTAGGAACCTCCAGTGTAGTAGGAGTCATCGTCGACGGTGGCGTCAAGCTCCTGGGCTCCAGCATCTGGTTGCGACAACCAGGTAGAATGGACAGGGGGAAAAGAGGGAGAAAAGCAACCGTGAGTACTCATCCAAAGTACTCGCAAGCAAGGAGCTACACTACATATGCATGGGTATATGTGTAAAGGGCCATATCGGTGGACTGAACTGCAGAATGCCAGAATAAGAGGGGGATAGCTAATCCTGTCGAAGACTACGCTTCCGGCCACCTCCATCTTGCAGCATGTAGAAGAGAGTAGATGGTAAGTTCACCAAGTAGCATCGCATAGCATAATCCTACCCGGCGATCCCCTCCTTGTCGCCCTGTTAGAGAGCAATCACCGGGTTATATCTGGCACTTGGAAGGGTGTGTTTTATTAAGTATCCAGTTCTAGTTGTCATAAGGTCAAGGTACAACTCCGGGTCGTCCTTTTACCGAGGGACACGGCTATTCGAATAGATAAACTTCCCTGCAGGGGTGCACCACATAACCCAACACGCTCGATCCCATTTGGCCGGACACACTTTCCTGGGTCATGCCCGGCCTCGGAAGATCAACACGTCGCAGCCCCACCTAGGCTCAATAGAGAGGTCAGCACGCCGGTCTAAATCCTATGCGCGCAGGGGTCTGGGCCCATCGCCCATTGCACACCTGCACGTTGCGTACGCGGCCGGAAGCAGACCTAGCCCCCTTAATACAAGCGGGAGCTTACGGTCCAATGCGGCGCGCGCCACTCAGTCGCTGACGTCAAAAAGAGCTTCGGCTGATGCCACGACGCCGAGTGCCCATAACTGTTCCCGCGTAGTTGGTTAGTGCGTATAGACCAAATGGCCAGACTCAGATCAAATACCAAGATCTTGTTAAGCGTGTTAAGTATCCGCGAACGCCGACCTGGGCCAGGCCCACCTCTCTCCTAGGTGGTCTCAACCTGCCATGTCGCTCCGCCACAAAGTAACAGTCGGGGGCCGTCAGGAACCCAGGCCCACCTCTACCGGGATGGAGCCACCTGTCCTTTCAGCCCCCTCATCAGAATCACTTGCGGGTACTCAACGAGCTGACCCGACTTTAGTCACCACATGTGTCATGTATACAAAGTATATAGTATATACCCATGATCACCTCCCGAAGTGATCACGGCCCAATAGTATAGCATGGCTGACGGACAAGAGTGTAGGGTCACTGATGGAAAACTAGCATCCTATACTAAGCAGTAGGATAGCAGGTAAGGGTAACAACTGTAGCAACAATGACAGGCTATGCAGCAGAATAGGATTAACCGAAAGCAGTAACATGCTACACTACTTTAATGCAAGCAGTATAGAGAAGAATAGGCGATATCTGGTGATCAAGGGGGGCTTGCCTGGTTGCTCTGGCAAGAAGGGTTCGTCGTCGATGTAGTCGATCACAGGGGTACCGGTAGCGGTCTCGGGGTCTATCGGAAAGAAGTAACGAAGGGGAACACAATAAATAACAGAGCAATCAAAGCATCACAAATCATAACATGGCAATACGCGGTGCTAGAGGTGATCTAACGCGGCAGGAGGTGATATTGGCGAAGGGGGAAAACATCCGGGAAAGTATTCCCGGTGTTTCGCATTTTCGGACAGGTGAACCGGAGGGGGAAAGTTGCGTGTTCGATATGCTAGGGGTGTGTGGCGGACGAACGGGCTGCGTATCCGAATTCGTCTCGTCGTTCTAAGCAACTTTCATGTACAAAGTTTTTTCATCCGAGTTATGGATTATTTTATATTATTTTTCAAAGTTTTAATTCATTTTTAGAATTATCAGAATTAATTTAATTAGAAAATGCCATTATGACGTCAGCATGACATCAGAGTGATGTCAGCAGTCAACAGTCAGTTGACTTGGTCAAACTGACGCATGGGTCCATTTTGTCATAGACTGATAACTAATTACCAGTTACTTAGTTTAATTAGCAGGTTAAGTAAATTTAACTAGTCAACTAATTAGGATTTAATTAAGTTAATTAATTGTTTAATTAATTAGTTAATTTTCTTTTTTTATCTTCTTTATTTTAATAGGGGCTGGGCCCCACGTGTGTGTGACCCATCTGGCCAATCGGGGCGGCCAACGGGCGCGGCCTTGCGGGCGCGCGGGCGTACGGTTGCGGGTGCTCGCACCCGAGGCCATGAGAGGTGAGGGCGGGCGCGCCCGGGGCCCCGGTGGCCGGCGACGACGGGAGCAGCGCCGGGCACAAGCGCCGGCGAGACGAGCCGTGGCGGCCTTCGGTGCCAGCGGCAATAGGCAGCAGGGGACAGCGGAAGGCGCAGCCCCAACGCGGCAGCACGGGCATGCGGGGCGCGAGGCCAGGGGAGGCGCCCGGGACGCGGGGCTGCACGTCTCGGCGCGGCAAGGCACGCGGCCAAGGGCGGGAGCGCGACGACTGTGGTCGAGCGCGGCGACGAGCGCCGGTGACAGTGGCGAACGCGCTAGGGGAGGGGAGGCCGGAGCACATAGGAAAGAGGAGTACGCGGGGCTCACAGTGAGCCGGACGGGGAGGCAGCGGCTCGACGTGGTCGGTGGAGAAGCGGAACGACGAGGTGGCAGTCGGGGAGGCGGGCGACTTCGTCCTCGGGCAGTGGCATCGCCGGGGCTCCGTGGCAAGGCGCCCAGATCGGGAGGGGGCGAGGAGGAGACGAGGCAGTCCGGCGGGGAGGCGGCGCCGGCGTGGTGGCGTCGAATGACGGCGGGGAGCGGGGCGATGGCGACTTCAATGGCGTCGGGGCGGTGCAGTGTCCTCGGTGCGGCGTCCTGCGAAGCCAGGGCAGCGACGATGCTCGAGGGGGGGTTCGTCGGTGGAGGGGTCGGCGAGGTGAGGCGGTCGACGGCGACGGGCGCGTGGGAAGGGCGCCGGCGCCCGATCCAGATCGGTATCGGGAGGAGATGAGGGAAAGAGGGGAACGTGGGGGTCGTGGGGGAAGTGGGGACGGACCGCTAGGGTTCGGTCGCCCCAAGGGTGTTGTAGGCGTCGGCCGGGCCCGTCTGGTTGGCCCAGAGGCCAGCTGGGCCGTGGCCTGGTGGGGGGGTTCTCTCTTTATCCTTTTTTTTGTTATTTTCCTTTTCTTTTTCTTTTCATTTATACTTTTCTATTTTCTTTTGTTTTAGCTATTGTTTTCTATTTATTTTAGCTGCCAAATGATTTTTGTTAACTATGAAACTATACACATAATTCCTTGTCAACACTATAAGGTTGCCCAAAAATTTGAGGCCAATTGGAACTATTCAAATTTATAGTTGAATTAAAATGCTTTTATTTAATCTTGTTATTCCACTAAATGAATTCCAGGGGCAATTTGGGAAACCAAATGTGGTTGGTTCCAACATGTTCATTACTTGGTGATTATTTGCCACCCATCGAACATTTTTTTACTTAAGAGTTAGAAGAAATATTATTTTGACTTTATTCTAAACTTTGAATTTGAAATCGGTTCGGATCAAAGTGAGGATTAGCAACTTGACTATGATGACATGGCATCATTTGGCAGGAGATTACTGTAGCGTGATTCTCGGGGTGTTACAAATCTCCTCCACTACAAGAAATCTCGTCCCGAGATTTTAAGAGGTGGAGTAAGGGGGAAAGATCTGGTTATGAAATTCGAACGAATCTTCTCGGTCTTGGTTGCTCTTCTCGAAGAGGTCGTCCATTACGTTGATGTCTTCATTTCTCTGCTTCAGGTCATCATGATGAGGTCGGCATCCTTTCTTCTGGAACTCCATTGTACTTACGAAAGAATAAAGGGTGGTTATTCCGGAAGAACGGACCTCTGCAAGGTTGACTACCTGGTAGCTAACATCGGGGGAAGGTGGCGGAAAGTAACTCTCGAACTGAAACTTAAGAAAATTTCGAGAGCAAAGTAAGAAGGTACTATGAGAAGTTTAAGCGGGTAGGCAATCGTTCGATGCCTGAACAAAGTGTGAAAGGGGTCCAGAGCAACGAGAATAAGTATTGCGTCTGATACCAAAGTATATTACTAGGAAGATGACCCATGAATTATATAAGAAATCAAGCGCGAGGAATAACTTTGGCAACATGGGGGTACAGGAGAGTCAGGTTTCGATCTTGTGGAACTGTGGATTATGGGCCCACCATGTGGTTAAAAGTAGGAAGGGCGGTGACATCTTGCACGATCATGATAGCAAGGCATGTCAGAGGGTAGCCTGTCAGTTATATGTCAGCAACATCGTCGGTACCAAGGGCGAGGAACGAAGAGAACCATTTTCCTGCTCATTGAAACGAGGCGGACCAATAGGCAAAGTTCTCGTCCATCGGTGGTTACCGGAATGTCACCAACAATAGTAACAGGGTCTTACTGACAGAGTTGTACACCGAGGTGTTTGCACAAGCAGGGAATTAATACTGCTTAGATCATGATGATCACCGGAAACGTTAAACCAACCAATGGAAAGAAAAATATGATTATCAGATTAAACAGAACAATGGAAAGGAAAATGTGTTTAAACACATATTTCAGGGGTATATCCTTCCCAAGGACAATGGTTAGAAGAGAACCATTTAGGTTAGGGAAGAGGAAGTTCATGACATTACCCAAACAACGGTGTTTGAATAATTGATAACGAAAATTTAGCATTGTGCTTCAAATGTTTTTATTGAAGATCGGAGTGCCACAGACATGCTTCGAGATAGCATTGAAATGGTCATTAGGTAAGATCAGGCTATGGACACACAAAGGATCCATCAGGAACAACTTATAGAGTAAGTCTTACAATTTCCTCATGGAAGAATAGCTAAGCTTGCTAAAAAGGAAAACTTATAACAATAGGTCCTCCGGCCAGGTGTGTTAGGCATGACATCACCTTACCGGGTCATAAATAGACCAATGTTATAACTCTTGGAAATATGTTCCAACCATCATATCTGACCGAGATTCAGATCTGATTGGTGTCAGGATAACTCAGACTCGGGATGCCTGAGAAGAAAGGTGCAACACAAATTGTCGAAACGACATCGAAGATTCTCGGGAGATGAAATATGGAAGCGAGTTCCGAACAAGGGTTCATCATTAAATCAAGGAGAGGTGAGGAGGTGACTGATTGACTCAGCGACAGTCCATTGAGATTTCCAAAAGATGGATTTCCACAACTATGTGAACAAGGAGATAACATTAGCTAGATCGAATGACTTAATGATGTATGCTCGAGGAAAACATACACAGTTATACATTGGTTGAAATGTGCACCCGAAATATGGGCTAGGTAGCACGATCAATGTTCGAATGATGATTCATTAAGCCATAGACGTAGAATGAAACTATAGACCAATAACTTCAAAGCAATAGGGTTGCTAGAAGTTTAGAATTTACACATCACATACCATTTGTCGGTATTTCGTTTAGAAACAACACGGGGACCAAGAAAGAATGGTGATGGTGAGAAGTATCACTGTACCAAGAATTCTTAAGAGGTGGAGTAATGCTCACGACATTCTTGACATCAAAGATGGTAATACTCCATGGTAGAACATAACATAAGTTGGATAGCAGGGAAATCAAGATATAACACAAAATATGAACAAGTTTGTGTTGGGGGGAGGCAAGAATGTTGTCGATGATAACACAATTCATCGAGGGGCAAGGATGCTATTTCTCATCCTGAATTTCGACACACAACTTGGAAGAAGTCAAATTGTTGACAATGATCACGACAAATTTGTCGAGAGGTTTTCAAGAAGATGTAATTGATCGACGCTGACATCAAGTCAAAGGAATGATGAAAGTGAAAGGTTATTGGAACCACGGTTAGGACACAAACTCGAAATCAAGTTTGCTGTTCAAGGAGAAGTGATATGACGAGGAAGATCGATTGTAAGATTAGCTCACCGTCGCAATTTGTGCTCCGGGAAGAAGGACCCGGTAGCACAGTTAAAATTTAGCATGATAATGATATAGCCAATCAGGCTAGGAATGACGTGATCGAGTACAAACTCGCAAGTAAAGAAGATTACTAAGAGTTGTTTAATCGCGACGCGGACTCGATTCAGTTATCGATGTCCTTGAGTGTTTAATAACTCGAAGCCCATGAAAAACTATAATCAGTGAGAATGTAGTACTTGATGAAGAACTCATAAGAAGTTATGCTGTTCCGTGGTAATCTCGAGATACCAGGGGGTAATACTCGACGACAAACCAAAGTAGAGGTTGGACTGGGGTATTGCTCTGCAGAAGACAAGTGCTTAACTTGTACGAGAAATGGTATTTAAAGGAGAACATGGTCGGAACCACGATTGCAAAAGGCCAGATCCCAGATATAAGATGAACTTATACCAAGGGAATAATTAATTTAAGAGAAGCTTTTAATGATAAGATCTACATCGTGTCCATGGGCATGAACACAAAGTTCAAGGTCGACTCCCACTTCTCCAATGCATAACCTTTCATTCACTTCTCGCATTCGATGAAGTTGTATGGTAGAAAATTATCTGGTAAAATACCAGAAGGGTATGGCTTGTGAAAACCTTCGGGTTCATACGGTTTTTAGGGAAGGTATAGGTTCAATCCATCGGGGCATCTTAGAAACATATACCTCAAACTTCAAGAGTAAAATCACCAGCTCAAAAGTAGAGTATGGTTGTCAAGCAGAGGATACAAATTACCAAAGGCATTATATATCCATGGAAATGATCACAAGGTTATTGAATATGAAGGACACTATCGGATAATAACCCAACAAGGGGTCTTGTGGTCTACAACGGAGCTTATGCGAGTATCGGCACTCTATCAGAGGAAGAAGGAACGAAAGGGCATCGGACTATAAAAACAACTAAGTAATTCAAATCTCAAATGCAAAGGAATTATCATTTCCAAATCAAGGGATCAGAAGCCAATGGTCTGATTAAGAATGGATAAGTTGAATAGACTTAGGGGTACAATCGACGACAATTTGATTGGTCGATAACCGGTTCACGTTTCAAATGACGTCTGAGCCGGAAGGATGAATTCTAGGCTCTGATTGAGGATTGCGAGCATTCGCAACAAATTGAATCAACGGACTCAAAATGATAATGACAAGAGATGCCAATAAGATTATGAGACTTAAGATTAATCATAATGCAAGTAAGCAAGAATTTCAAGAGCAAAAGGCTCCTGAGGATTTTCGGAAGATCGAATGGTATTTTGAACACTTTTGTGAAATACTTGAATCAACTGGGGATGAGCGGATACTCGGTAAGTGCGAGAATTATCCGTAGGGGTATTCGGGTGACAAAGAACAGCAAGGCAGTAAGCTCAAAGGATTCTCGGAACAACAGAGAGAATTTCAGGGTATCTTGTAATAACAAGATCAACTGGGAAACATTGTATGAATGGCGAGTATACGTGGTTATCCATAGGAGTTTCTTGATGAAAGGGAATTGCAAAAGCGACGAACACAAGTTCTCGGGTTATCAACGGAGAGTATCTTCAGGGTCCTCACGTGCAGCAGACGATCGTCAGTAATAAGGGGCTCTCCGGGTGAAAGTGATAACGAGATCCTAATGTTAGATTTAGCAAAATTCACTTAACCCGAATAGAAGAGAGATCAGAGTCCCGGAGTATAGACAAGGAGTAAAAGATCCTAATACCACCCAATGGCAACGTGGGCCCGTAAGCCACACAGCCATGTTAGTAAAAGTTTTTCAATGACTAGACTCGACTTCGGCCAAGGAGTTGGAAAGGGGGATTCCTACAGACAGTCGGCTCTGATACCAACTTGTGACGCCCCCGATTCAATCGTACACTAATCATACACGCAAACGTGTACGATCAAGATCAGGGACTCACGGGAAGATATCACAACACAACTCTAAAAATAAAATAAGTCATACAAGCATCATAATACAAGCCAGGGGCCTCGAGGGCTCGAATACAATTGCTCGATCATAGACGAGTTAGTGGAACCAACAATATCTGAGTACAGACATAAGTTAAACAAGTTTGCCTTAAGAAGGCTAGCACAAACTGGGATACAGATCGAAAGAGGCGCAGGCCTCCTGCCTGGGATCCTCCTAAACTACTCCTGGTCGTCGTCAGCGGCCTGCACGTAGTAGTAGGCACCTCCAGTGTAGTAGGAGTCATTGTCGACGGTGGCATCAAGCTCCTGGGCTCCAGCATCTGGTTGCGACAACCAGGTAGAATGGAAAGGGGGAAAAGAGGGGGAAAAGCAACCGTGAGTACTCATCCAAAGTACTCGCAAGCAAGGAGCTACACTACATATGCATGGGTATATGTGTAAAGGGCCATATCGGTGGACTGAACTGCAGAATGCCAGAATAAGAGGGGCATAGCTAATCTTGTCGAAGACTACGCTTCTGGCCACCTCCATCTTGCAGCATGTAGAAGAGAGTAGATGGTAAGTTCATCAAGTAGCATCGCATAGCATAATCCTACCCGGCGATCCCCTCCTCGTCGCCCTGTTAGAGAGCGATCACCGGGTTATATCTGGCACTTGGAAGGGTGTGTTTTATTAAGTATCCAGTTCTATTTGTCATAAGGTCAAGGTACAACTCCGGATCGTCCTTTTACCGAGGAACACGGCTATTCGAATAGATAAACTTCCCTGCAGGGGTGCACCACATAACCCAACACGCTCGATCCCATTTGGCCGGACACACTTTCCTGGGTCATGCCCGACCTCGGAAGATCAACACGTCGCAGCCCCACCTAGGCTCAACAGAGAGGTCAGCACGCCGGTCTAAATCCTATGCGCGCAGGGGTCTGGGCCCATCGCCCATTGCACACCTGCACGTTGCGTACGCGGCCGGAAGCAGACCTAGCCCCCTTAATACAAGCGCGAGCTTACGGCCCAATGTGGCGCGCGCCACTCAGTCGCTGACGTCAAAAAGAGCTTCGGCTGATACCACGACGCCGAGTGCCCATAACTGTTCCGCGTAGTTGGGTAGTGCGTATAGACCAAATGGCCAGACTCAGATCAAATACCAAGATCTCGTTAAGCGTGTTAAGTATCCGTGAACGCCGACCAGGGCCAAGCCCACCTCTCTCCTAGGTGGTCTCAACCTGCCCTGTCGCTCCGCCACAAAGTAACAGTCGGGGGCCGTCAGGAACCCAGGCCCACCTCTACCGGGATGGAGCCACCTGTCCTTTCAGCCCCCTCATCAGAATCACTTGCGGGTACTCAACGAGCTGACCCGACTTTAGTCACCACATGTGTCATGTATATAAAGTATATAGTATATATCCATGATCACCTCCCGAAGTGATCACGGCCCAGTAGTATACATGGCTGACGGACAAGAGTGTAGGGTCACTGATGGAACACTAGCATCCTATACGAAGTAGTAGGATAGCAGGTAAGGGTAACAACTGTAGCAACAATGACAGGCTATGCAGCAGAATAGGATTAACCGAAAGCAGTAACATGCTACACTACTCTAATGCAAGTAGTATAGAGAAGAATAGGCGATATCTGGTGATCAAGGGGGGCTTGCCTGGTTGCTCTGGCAAGAAGGGTTCGTCGTCGATGTAGTCGATCACAGGGGTACCGGTAGCGGTCTCGGGGTCTACCGGAAAGAAGTAACGAAGGGGAACACAATAAATAACAGAGCAATCAAAGCATCACAAAGCATAACATGGCAATACGCGGTGCTAGAGGTGATCTAACGCGGCAGGAGGTGATACTGGCGAAGGGGGAAAACATCCGGGAAAGTATTCCCGGTGTTTCGCATTTTCGGACAGGTGAACCGGAGGGGGAAAGTTGCGTGTTCGATATTCTAGGGGTGTGTGGCGGACGAACGGGCTGCGTATCCAAATTCGTCTCGTCGTTCTAAGCAACTTTCATGTACAAAGTTTTTTCATCCGAGTTACGAATTATTTTATATTATTTTTCAAAGTTTTAATTCATTTTTAGAATTATCAGAATTAATTTAATTAGAAAATGCCATTATGACGTCAGCATGACATCAGAGTGATGTCAGCAGTCAACAGTAAGTTGACTTGGTCAAACTGACGCATTGGTCCATTCTGTCATAGACTGATAACTAATTACGAGTTACTTAGTTTAATTAGCAGGTTAAGTAAATTTAACTAGTCAACTAATCAGGATTTAATTAAGTTAATTAATTCTTTTAATTAATTAATTTTCTTTTTTTATCTTCTTTATTTTAACAGGGGCTGGGCCCCACGTGTGTGTGACCCATCTGGCCAATCGGGGCGGCCAACGGGCGTGGCCTTGCGGGCGCGCGGGCGTACGGTTGCGGGTGCTCGCACCCGAGGCCATGAGAGGCGAGGGCGAGCGCGCCCGGGGCCTCGGTGGCCGGCGACGACGGGAGTAGCGCCGGGCACGCGCGCCGGCGAGACGAGCCGTGG